>NC_134708.1:22423700-22656200 GCF_043290135.1 Rhipicephalus microplus | reverse complement strand
GAAAGATACGCAGACGGCGCATACTTTCGTGCGCATTGTGTTTTCATCGTTGAGTTTGGGTTGAAGCGATAAACAGTGTGAAGGTCGCTTCACTCGCTGCACTGTGCGCTTTTTTTTTTAACGTGAGCATTTTGTTCAGTGCTGCGAGGTAATCTCCGCTAAAAGTGTGCGCTAAAGGGATCACGCCAGCTAAAATAGTTAGCTCCAAGTTTATGTGTGTATTTAGCAGTCCGAATTGTTAGTCGTTTCAGCCATTACTTCACCCTCGCCGTGAAACTGACGTTATGCGAGTAGCAGCAGATCGGTTTGCGCAAGTTGATTCTTTATCGCACATTTTAAAAAGTGACAGTGCTGACACGAGGATGAAAAACCACAGTAAACGCCGTGGTAAGATGAATGACACGTCCCCGCTAAGTTTCAACTTCACATTTCCAAAACTTCCTCGCCACCAGATTTTTCCAGACAGCATTTGCCTATTCACTCGCTTCGCAATGCACAACCAGACAGGCTTTATTCTCTATTCACTTGCCGCTGACTTCCCGTGATACCGACGCGCGAGAAACGCTCTGATAACGGTGAAGTGATTCGCGGAGCGCTTGCGCTAACTGCTCACTGAAGCAAGCGGCTATTCGAGATTTACTCTTATTCGTTCGAGCCTGCCACTTTACGGCGGCTGCCAAGCGACATCCGATGGTCCTGCGTTTACCTCCTTTCGGCGCGTTTCGTATGCAAGGCCTGGCTGTTTCCCCGATCGTTCTGCGACTTACGCGAAGCGAGACGATTCAGCCCACTAGGCGTGTTCCCAACGCCTTACACAGAAAGCAACGAAGCTGTAACGGGAAATGACAGCAGCAAGAAAAAGAAGCACCGATATAAAGCACAACTCTCGACGTTGCCTTTGCGAATCGCAGGCTCTGCCACAATTGTTTCCCGCGTTCAGGGAAGCCCGAAAAAAAAAACTGTACCGGGCCTAGGCATCGCAGTTTTCGGTTTGCCATCGCATCTGCGTTGGAAGCGAGAATTTCGTCGTCTGCTCTTGTTTATGTTTATCGTCTGCTTTTCCTGCTTTCCTTTTCAGCCACGCCCCTGGAGGCATCTCGGTCGTTACCCATTCAAACGGCGTGCATTGTTTTACACCAAGTGATTGGAACCTTCGCTTCATCTGTTCTTAGGAACAACCCTTTTGTTTTTGGTGTTCACTTGTTTTATTCACGCATACGTTTGTGCTAATGTGCTACTCGTTTAATAAAACGCTTTTTTTTACACCACGAACGCCTCCTTTTCGATGACTGCATGCTCTTTTTCTTCATTCGTACTGATTTTTTCAGATTCTTCGAAACGCATACGCGCCATTCCTAAAACATTCAACGATTCTTTTCGCGCTCTCAAGACGTAAATAAGTAATCCGTTCCCTAACATTAAACGTAACCCCTAACATTAAACGTAACCCCTAACATTAAACGTAACGTTGGTTATCGCTTTCTGCTGAAAGAGCAGCTACGATCACTAAGGGCAAATTTGACAGGCAAGCAAGGCATTTTTAGTTTGAGAAGGTTAGATAATGCAGTAAATGTGTGCAATTTTCATACAGCAACAATTGCTTACAAACTTCACCATGAAAAAAAAGGGAAAGAAAAACTGCATGAAGGTGGAACGACCGCTTACTCGCAGAATATAAACAACATGAATAACCTGGACATGCGCATCGCCAACTAATGATTCTGTCACATTACTAGTGCACAGCTTTTCCTCTCGTAATTTTCGTATTTTTATTACTTTAAGTGACACGCTCTTCGATAATTTTGTTGATCTCAAAGGTTTCTTGGTATCAAAAGTAATGTGTAGGGGGCTGATCATATAACGTGTTAAAATGTTTACTTGATCTTCTTTTACAGTTTCCTTCAGTGATAGTCCCGTCCAAGAGTTGCTTGCTTATAAAATTGTTTTACACCCAGGCTTCGATGAATGCACCCAGGCTTCGATGAATTCAGATGAAAGTGGTGGCATCTTCAAATAAATAATTGAATAAGCAAAATAAATAAATAAATAAATAAATAAATAAATAAATAAATATATGAACGACGCTCATACAAATGCGGAGTGACACATTGCAAAAGAAAAAAAAAACAGGTTACGTCCAAACACAGTCAAGAGGTACTTTACTGCCTGTACTTTTAAGAGAACACACACACACACAAACACACGCACGCACACACACACACACACACACACACACAAACACAAACACACACGACACGTATCACCGACAACTCTACAGCAACCAGCAAAATATGCGATGCGTACTTGGTCATTAGCTCTTGCGAGTAACCGCATGCTCGTGAGAACATAAATGTGTTTTCTGTCCCGCACGAACAGGCACCAAAAAAAAACACTCAACATATACGCAATGTACTACGTTCTTCTTCGGGGGATGTAATTATTATGGATGTTGGGAACGTTCACGTGATGGTATGTTAACGTCAAAATAAGCGAATGGTGAGTATTGAAAGCGTTAGAAACTGGTGACATTATTTTAGGTGGGATCACTGAAGTAAATGTACAAAACGTAAGAAAGATTGTCGAATACACGTCTACTCAGCGACGAGAGCCTGAGCTGCATACTGGAACACAGAGTACGAATTTCACGCACACACGATCTCACGCACACAAAACCCGTCACTCACTCACTTACTCATTTACTCACTCACTCACACGGCTTTTCCAGTATGTCATCGAGCTTCGCAGCAGTATCGTTGCACAACGCCTACTCTATTTTATCAATGGCCGCCAGATGCGCCCGATCCAGCCGATCACCACCCTCATCTCAAGCATTTTACTGCTCTCGCCCATCGCCAAGCCTTCGCATGTGTTTTGCGGTCATGGGGAAGAGAGCCCCTCATTCAGTGCCTCAGTGAGGAAATTATACGAAGTAATATCTGGTGCAATCGTGTGCCGACGTGTGGGGCAGCGCGCCTTGCATTCCTCGTGTTCACAATATTGGCAGTCATGCTGGCTCTGTGACAGATATGGTGTTTTTAGATAGCATGTCGCTGTTTGTGCCGCTATGCGGGCGACCAATGGGTCAGTGTCACTGCGACTCTACTGCATGCGCAGCGCTGTGATGTAGTGGAGGCATTGCTTCGAACCACAAAGATGGAGCACGAAGGAACCTGTCTGACAGACCTGCGATACTGGAGTTGGAAAGATGTCTATCTCATCTCCGCGGGAAAGCGCTACCCATCATTCAGGCAGCACTCCCAATCATGTAGCGTCGCATCACGAACACTGCCCGAACTAAGGCGGACCGACGACTCCAGTTGAGAAGCGCGCGTTTGCACTGGCATTGAATGAAATAAAGGAGGTATTGCCTTGCACTGCATGTAAGTTTTACGCTAAGCCAAGACCCGCCATCTTTACATAGAGTCTTGCATTAGCTAGCTCGCTACTTCATAGCTTTCACTTAGGCTGCACATATAATCAGCCGCAAGAAAACGGACACGCGATCACATTAGTGGCAATGCCTATAGAAGGCCTTCGCACCACCCCAGCTAAGCCTGCTTCCAGGAGAGCCGGGACTCAGGTGCCCTGATGTGTACTGTGCGAGAAAACACGCCAAGATTATGCTACGTAAAGCTCGTCGGTGAAACGGGGCCGGCATCTCTGGTCGTCTACTTTTAGCCACTGTGTGTGCTGGTACACGAGATGAAGAATCAACATAGGGTCGATCTATACCTTAATTTATTTCCTGTCATGATGTAATTGGACACAGGCGCAGAAACCTTGTTCTTGGCCTAGTTCTTTCGTATTGTAGACCGAAAAAAAATGGTGTAAAAGAACAGGCAATCCAAACTACACCTAATTTCGGGCACACACGCATGACTGTGTGACATGCGGCAGAATATATCGGTGGATAGTGAGCTACGCCCGCGGTTTTCTAATTGTAGATGGAGAGAGCGTCATGGATCACTCACTCACTCACAGCTCTGAAACACCTCAGGTAGCCCTCCTTCATGACCGGCTACCACAGGTCCTACCTAGCTTTTGGTGCACTGCACAAAAATTACGTGGCCAAACATGCCGAACACGTCGAAATCCTCAGTTCACGTATTCAGGAACAACCCGACAGCAACAGCTCTCTTTTGTGCTCCTTTCTTTTTTAGCTACATATAAAACACCAGCATTCCTATTGAGGAGCACTTGTTGTTACAAAGACGTGTTGCAACTCCAGCGCACCAACCTTCAGGGAATTTCTTATCGTTAGTCACAATCCTCTTAAAGCTGTTCTTTTGAAGAAACCTAAGAGTACGCGAATGAGCGTCTATATATATATATATATATATATATATATATATATATATATATATATATATATATATATATATATATATATATATATATATATATATATATATATATATATATATATATATATACCATGTCTATACGTTGATCTACAAGGCCTCAGTTATCAGTTTAAGCTAGAGCTGAAGGGTCTGGCATGACCTTAAACTGAAGCTTTGCTCCTCTGCTCCTCTCCATTCTCCTCTTCCTCTTCCTAGACGAGGCAACGAGTGACGTAGCCTGGGAAAGGCCCAAGAAGAAGAAGAAGAAGCGAGAAGGACTGAACCCTGGGGCTATTGTTGCGCAAGCGGGAAAGCAGCCGTGACTGTGAGTCAGGCAGGCGAGACAAATGTATTCTTGAGGAGAACGAATATCCGCTGGCGCCGACTTGCGATGAGGAAACATAAAGTATTGAGAGGAGAGGCAGAACGGAATTGAGGAAAGGAAGAGAGGCTATTCCTTGCAGACCACTACGGAGCGTATCTTGGCGCCGGCAGAAAGCACACCAGCATTGTGATGCAACTCATTGACGAGCGAGTGATTGAGTGAGTGAGTGAGAACAATTTGAAAGTTTATCTAGGCCATCTTGTATTTATTTTGTGGTTGTACTCTTGTGGATGTAATATTCAGTGAAGGTTAAATGCAAAAAGGAATATTATACGAAAAGAATTCGAGATGACAGAATCGTCTGTGTAAGAGTTGGAGAAGTTTTTCGACTTAAGTGTGTTATATTTTCATCGTTATATAACCGGCCTTTGTCTATAAGTGGCTGCGTCGTTCAGAAGTTTGGCATCAGGTCACGGGTCGGAATGTCCGACGCGATGAAATCACTATTACGACAAGGAAATGTCGAATACGTGCGTAAAAGCCGTTCACGGCGCCATCTATTCGCAAATGCGGCTTGCGGCCACACACGCTGCAGTCCAAAGCCAAGAAAATATTTCGTTCATTTATGAAGTCACAAGCATGTTATCGGAGCTGTTAATGAGAGGGACACTTAGGAGAAAAAAAGAATTTTCTCGCAATAGTAAATGAATTTCTCGCCCTAGCAATGACATAACGCTCGTAGCGAAAAGACGCTTATAAGGGAAAAAAGCATAAAAATAAAATTTGAGTGCTACCTCTCCTTGAAATTCATATGCCAGTCACATTGATGTCATATTGTCATATATTTTGACGGCATCTACACTCTTATTCCGGTCCTGGTGAAATGCAGGCCATATCCAGGAAATCAGACAAAAATCCACGGTTTTCTGGATATATATTTAGCTTTTTCAGCGGGCCTTAATGAAGAGTGTATTAAGGTCTAAGTCAGCATCGCCAAAATTCAAAAAAAAAAATGCGTCGTCTTTTGAAACAGTCAGAGATTTACCGTACTGTTTCAAGTGAAAAAGAAAGAGAGAGAGAGAAAAACAGAGAGCAAAAACAGGGAGGTTAACTAAGCTTTGGCTCAGT
The DNA here is from genome assembly GCF_043290135.1 of Rhipicephalus microplus. Lineage (NCBI taxonomy): Eukaryota > Metazoa > Arthropoda > Arachnida > Ixodida > Ixodidae > Rhipicephalus > Rhipicephalus microplus. Next base: position 22,650,404 of record NC_134708.1, on the reverse strand, counting down.
TTGTCAGAAGTTGTGTTGAGCCAATGTGGCGAAAATACGATAAAACAATTAGAAATTCGTGACGTCACCATTGGAGATTTTGGCGGTGAATTTAAAAGTGACATTTCTGACAACTATTATCTTGTCTCTTCGAAAATATATGGTGGGGAAACAAAAAAAAAGACATTAGAGTTCTCAGAGTAGATATTATCGGCCGAAACTAACTTATTCTTTGGCTCTTTTTGCTATAAAGATGCAAGTTTGCCCTATGTACTGCTTGCCGCTTGAAAGAATTATCTGGCAAAAAAAAAATTGGCGCGCAAACGACGAAAAGACTTTTTTGTATGACGGAACTATCTTTTTTTTTTTTTTCGCAGCAATGTCTTGTGGTGATATTTCTTGAAAGTGAATATCAAAGAGAATGCTGCCCTTGTTTCGCAAGCAAACATATAAATATTTTTTTCATAAATTACCATCGCGTGGTTATATATAGATCGAATGAATAGCCGAGCCTTTCGCAAGCGTATCTACGGCCTCTCCAAAATCTCATTACAGAGCATGTCTTTTACCACACGAGGAAGCCCTGTCAAACTGTCTCTCCGTGTTACCGCGCTATATGCATTGGCTTCGAACGTCGCTCCGAGTCCGTTGGTCACCACAAACAAGAACTCATTCTTGTACTGCCATCCACTTTGTTGAGATTTTGTAACGAAACGTACGTCACTGATGACGTAAGAAATGATGACATTTTTTCTATTAGCTGAGGACAGCGAGAATGTAACCTTTTAGCGCAGAGCTGCTACAAGGAATAGACGCCATTCACGCGTCTTTGATGATTTTTATGACAATACTGATCATGACACTGCTGCTTGAGTTTTTTACATGATGATGGTAATTATTACAATGGCATAAAAATGCATTAGATGAAGATGCACCATAATGAGCAATATGGGAGGAGACAGTGAACTTGTTTCATACAGTACCTTAATATCCGTCGTTTCACGTCCCAAAAACACGATATGAGTATCCACCAACTGGCGTTCTTTAACGCGCACTAACAGAAGAGAGTTATACCGTGCACATCAACCAACTAGCCCTAGAGTCGATTCTGTTGCAACACAGGGTGCACGAGGCCCCGCCGCGGTGGTCTAGTGGCTAAGGTACTCGGCTGCTGACCCGCAGGGCGCGGGTTCGAATCCCGGCTGCGGCGGCTGCATTTCCGGTGGAGGCGGAAATGTTGTAGGCCCGTGTGCTCAGATTTGGGTGCACGTTAAAGAACCCCAGGTGGTCTAAATTTCCGGAGCCCTCCACTACGGCGTCTTTCATAATCATATAGTGGTTTTGGGACGTTAAACCCCACATACCAATCAATCAATCATCAACAGGGTGCACGAGCCTATAGCGTTTTCCCTCCATAAAAATGCGACCACCTCAGCCAGGATTGAACCTGCGACTTTTGTGTCAGCAGCCGAGCAGCATAAGCATTTGCTTCATCGTGGCGGACGCCAACTTGTACCACGTGCGTATTGATTGGACTACAACACGCCAGCATAAACACGCTCCGCTTTTCATTGGTGGTTTGCTCATAATAAACAGTCTGACAAGGATGGCTTGCGGCCAGTAACAAGTCCATCTACAACCCAGTTTACTTGGTTATAGATAGTACAGTTTAACAACAGGAGCTGATACAGTTGTTAAATTGAATTTTGTCTTTAGCACACTCACACAAAGCTAAATCAGTAAGATTAGAGCTTTAAAAATTATTGACAACATAAAACTGTGGAGCAACTGGTTCATAATTGATTGATTGATATGTGGGGTTTAACGTCCCAAAACCACCATATGATTATGAGAGACGCCGTAGTGGAAGGCTCCGGAAATTTCGACCACCTGGGGTTCTTTAACGTGCACCCAAATCTGAGTACACGGGCCTACAACATTTCCGCCTCCATCGGAAATGCAGCCGCCGCAGCCGGGATTTGAACCCGCAACCTGCGGGTCAGCAGCCGAGTACCTTAGCCACTAGACCACCGCGGCGGGGTGCGACTGGTTCATATGTTACGAACATAGTGATTTAACTGAGCGACTCTGTATTCATCAGCTCTTCTTCCCTTTGCAGGTCAGCGGTTGCTCACATGGTTGCTCACAACATAGGTCGGAAAATACTTCACGATTCGACTGGCGTTGACGAACTCAGGCTCAGGTGAAACCTTGCGTCTGAGTGAGTCCCAGTGAGCAACAATTTGAAAAGCTTGAGTCGGAGTGAGCCCAGTTGAGGGAACCTTCGGTGGTGCCGAGTCTAAGTTATCTCAAAGGGTAAAATATAGTTCATGGGTGAGCTTGAGTGCGCTCCACATTTTTGTCGACCTACGGTTATACAAGACATCTCAAGGCAGAGGCGCTCGCGAACTGAAACAGAAAACGTTCTAGTATTAGCGCATTACGCCATGGATGAAAAAGTCATGTAAATAAAAGCCTATTACTGTTCAGCTTGAAGAGTTCCATCACTACGGAAAAGAAAAATTGGTGCCGACTGTACGAAATGCTTCTATTCGCACAACTACCTCTCATAGGCCAGCGCGCGGGAGGTCTACATCTTCCTCTTCTGCCCTACAAGCTCCGCACTTGCACCACACTCATCTTCTTTTAGAGCTGAAATTTTAAATACCTAAATAATTTTTATGAACAGTTATTTTTCCAGAATTATTGAAATGTGGAACGAATTACCCGGCATAGTGCATGAATTGTCGTTGCCAGATTTTGTAGACACATTGTTCTGACAATATCGTTTTTTTTTTTTTGGTTCTTAGTTCTTGCTCTAATGTCAACCTTGTTAACAGTGTATTTCTGTATAAAAACTACTCTACTCCTGCGATAGCCCTGCGTAGGGCTGCAGTATTTGTCAATTACTAAAATGAATAAACGAGAAAATCTATCGCACCATCCCTACGAGTTGCGCAAACCGTATCACCCGTTAACGTCAGCATATGACGTCATGTCGGCATCACAGATTGTCAAAATTTTGTGACAACATCACATGACATCGTCAATTGGTCGAACGTTGGCAGATCACGAAGGCAATAGAAAACCAGATAATGTGCAGAAAGCTTGCGAGGCCTCCAATCTTGGAGGTGCTGTAAATCCTAATGAAATAAAAAAAGCTTGGAAGTCCTGCAATCTTGGAGGCAATGTAAAACCCCGTAATGTGCCGAGAGCTTGCAAAGTGTCCAATCTCGGAGGCAATGTAAAACCAAATAGGTTACAGAAAGCTTCCAATATGTCCAATCTCGGAGGCAACGTAAAACCAGATAAGCTACAGAAAATTTGCAAGGCCTCCAATCTTGGAGGCATTTTAGAACCACGTAAGGTGTAGAAAGTGTTTGGAGTGGGCGGTGGGTATAATTACCCTAACTGAAAATAAATAGAGGGCTCTCACTTTTTAGTCATCTGAGAAAAAAATTAAACCTGGAAGCTGCGAGTTCTTCCATTTTTTTCAAGCTTTTGTTGTCTAAAATTGACTATCTCTTTTTAAAATATTCATAATGTACACTCATCTAGATAAGTATTTGGGATGACCAGCGAGGTATCGCTACATACGAAAGGCTGTGTTAGTCCGTGTGCATCGCGTATCACTTGAACAAAAATGTGTACGTGTGAACATTCTATTGCAATGTAACTTCCTGCAAGCAAACTGTCCATTGCCATGTTATTTTCTTTTTCGGTTGAAGTATTTAGGTGTTTTTCTTCATTTTTTCGAATCGCTTCTCACTAACCACAATTTTTTTTCGCCGCTGAACTTACGGAAGTGGAGTAACCGAGAATATATAAACCTAACATTTGAGTTGAAAACGTTAGCGCAAACAAGACGAACCACAAATGATAGAAGTGACGAGTGCCAGTGCCAGTGCTCGTGTCTCATATCTTCTGCAGTCTGTCTTGTTTTCGCTAATGTTTTCAACTTAAACATTATGTACCAGCAAGACCCAATTAAAATTTTATATAAACCTAAACCTATCCGTCGTGACTAAGTCCGAGCCCAATAGAACATAACAAAAAAAGACCCAATAGAACACAACAAAAGAAAAGAAAGCAAAAAAGGTGTATTTTCTCCTACTCTGTCGTAGGGCACTTCACTTTAAAAAATTCTTTGAAGTCTTTTGTCATATTGACTCGCAAGCCGCTCTTACAATCAGTCAAGCGTACACCATCAATCTTTTCGAGAGACTTCGTCGAACCACCGGTGGCGGGAATCTTCACCTAGCAACATCATTCGATATCCGGGAAGAAAAAAAAAGATACGCGTTCCTTTGTTACAAGCTCTGTAGATACACCGAACGTCGTTGACTCACTATCAATTCTCTCCTTGGCCAACACCTTTTTCTATTTTTCGTTTATTTTCTCGCTCGAAAGACAAATGGATCGCACCGAGTATTCTTGAAGTGGCCGACCTAAGGGACTCGGAATTCTCTGATGCGGCGAAGAAAAAAAATAGAGATGGGGGCGGAAGGAGCGATTCTTGAAGTACCTTCGACTCGTCGTGCGGCTACGAGACTAATGAATAAATTTGTGAGCATATCCCTAACACCGACGTCACGTAGGCCACTTTCGTAAATTTTATAGGAACAATGTTTTCCAGGGCTAGATCCAGAACTTCGTATTTTCCGGAACCTCCTTCTGCGTCGAAGAAGCGCAGGGCCCCCGAAAACTTCCGACCAAATTTAGCTTTTGTTATCGAGTATTTCCTCAGCTAGTCTCCGTCTCGAGGTGAAGTATGAACTGTGCGCGGGTTAAGTACAGACCGGGAACAGAAATATCTGACCAGATGTCAAGTTTAAAATGTAAGCAGTTTACGTTCTGACCGGAGCTAAACATATTACAGGAGGAAGGTGTCTACGAAAGAATACGTAACACCACAATGAGAAACCGGAAGTGAGGTAACTACTGAAGCTACAAACCGGAAATGACGTGAATGTCGGATGCGTTTATCAGCAGGGCGTGCGAAGTAACGGCAATAATATGCACAAAGCTTCATTTGACCCGGGAGTGTCTTGACGATAGGCGTTGGCATGGATGACAATGTACCGCGTGTTTGATTAAACGCGAAACGGCTTTCAGCCGATCTCAGCCAATGCCACCTAGATTACTTAAGACCTGCTCACTCTGTCGACCACGGGCTCTCATGTCACTCCGTTTTGACCAGCACGTTTTGTTCCACAGACGTGTTTCCACTTGCTCTCGTCACTGGACAGACGTGGACTGCCAAGCCCGACGAAAGTTTTCGTGGCGTGCTAGAGTTCTTCTGGGCGACTTGAGGAGGCCATATTTTTTCTGTGTTCACGAAATGCAGCGTGGATATGTGATGCGTTTTGTTTCACTGGATATTCGTAATCTGTACGGCTTGAAATCCGAACAGATGGGGGACGCTGCGTGGCAAATCGCCGCGGCAAAGGGACTGATGCTGCGAGTGTTCTCGTTTCCTAAGGACAACCGAAGAACGAAATAGAAGCGTGTCCTTCGTCAAGCTGTCGTCGAAATTCGTTTTCTTCGTGACCCGAAGGTACGTGGGTCCGTACTGCATATTTTAAGTAGTTCTAATGACCCCATAGCCACTATGTTCCGTTCTTGCTGCAAAATAAAGGTGTCATGTTTGCTTCTGACTTGTTGGCGTAGGCCCTAGCAAAAAATTATTAAACGCGCGTAACAGAACATTACTAGAAAGGGCATTTTTTTTTCCTTCATGGTCAGTAAACTGGTGATTCAACTGGTGATTAGCGCTGTGGAGATTCATTACCTGTGTTTACTTGGGTGATAAAAATGGAATCAGTGCTGTTACATTACTTAGTGCTTTGGTTTTCTGCATAGTATTTTCTTGCCGCTCTTCATTTCACGTTATTGCAGTATTATTGCGGTCAGCACCTTAGTCTAATATATTTTCTTGAAATTTAAATGCGTGGAAAAACCTACGGTAAAGCGCTTTCTTAATTGGTTTTTTTATGTATAATCTCTACTTCAAGTTAGAATAATTAGGAACCACTACAAAAAATATACCGATACATCAACCGGCCGTTCGGTACAAGTGCCCACGGGGGCTACATGGTTTAATATATACCCAGTACGAACAGTTTTCGCAGGCCCTAAGTTATATGACCGACTACGCACCACTGCGAGAAGAGCCAAAGCAAAAGAGGAAACGCTGCTTCTAGTGTTGGTCACAAAATTTTCGTGAAACAAAAGTTTTTGTTTTCTCTTGATATGTTCATCGCCCTGATATTGTGCTGAATACCATTCTTCAGGAAGCAAAACACACTCTCCTCAATAACTACGTGTCTATGAAGACAGATGTTGGAAAGAGCACAAATAAAACTGCAGAAACATTGCAAATGAGTTAGGAACAGTTTCTCTGCATACTCTAGATAGTGTGTATGTATATGCGTCTGTAAATAAATGAAAAAAATGAATAACATTTACCGTATTTATTGTGTGCGTTTCTTGATCCATCAAAGTTTGCTCCTATAGACCAACCACACGTTTGATAGCGTCAATCTTCGGCTTTTTCGTGAAAGAAATGGCTCACAGGTGAGTCTACAAATGCTTTAAAGCGCAATACAGCCGGTGCCTTTTCTGACCCAGAAGGCAGAATAAAGCTGGTAAGGATGTAAAACTGCCCCGCCACGGTGGTCTAGTGGCTAAGGTACTCGGCTGCTGACCCGCAGGTCGCGGGATCGAATCCCGGCTGTGGCGGCTGCATTTTCGATGGAGGCGGAAATGTTGTAGGCCTGTGTACTCAGATTTGGGTGCACGTTAAAGAACCCCAGGTGGTCGAAATTTTCGGAGCCCTCCACTACGGCGTCTCTTATAATCATATGGTGGTTTTGGGACGTTAAACCCCACATATCAATCAAGGATGTAAAACTTGGCGCGAACGCTTTATCTCTTAACGGCAGACGAATGCGGCAATGGATTCACAGACTGCCGTACGCGCACTCGCTCGGGCAAAACGAGTGACGTCACGGCAGAAATGAGCAGGCCTGATAATCTTCTAGGTGGCATTGTCTCAGCCCAATGACTCAGTCGTTCATCACTTTGTTGGACGATAAACTCCAGCAATCACGCGACGCCAAAACAGAGGTCTTGACTCGGAGATCAAGACAACAGCAACAGGTAAGTCTTTTCCATACCGCACGCAAGCCAGTTCTTCTCTACACCCTTTCTATGTCATAGCACATGCATTACTGTGTTGTCTTTGTTTCTTGTCGCAAGCACGTGGAAACATATACAAGGAGATCTCTAAAACCATACAAAGTAATTTTGCTCTATTTAGTGTGACGTGAAAAGCGTTATTCAATTCTATAGATTACTCAAGCTGTGCTCCATAGAAAATTTGATGTTTTTAACGTGAGCGGTTGTACGAAGATGGTAATGTTTCCTATAGTAACCGTAATATCTGCGGTTTTACGTGCTAAAACTGTGATATGACTATGAAGCGCACGCCCTGTTGGAAGACTCCAAAAACTCGATCTTCCGGCGGTCTTTAACGCGCACTTACGTCAAGGTACAAAATCATCAAGTGTTTCTCCTCATTCAAGATTCGACCACCACAGCCTGATTCGAATCCGTGTCCTTCGGTTTCACAGTTGAAAAACGTATCCAGTCTAACACGGTGAAGAGTACAAGTGAGATTAACCATTTTTAGCATTAATCATGGCCACTTAAAAAAACCATACACGTTTACACAGACAGTATTCAGAAAATTTTATTTTACGTTTGTAAAGTAGGCGGCTGCGTAAAAATACTGACGTTCTCTGTATAGGACACAATAAGCGGGGGCCTAAAGAAGTTGGCAGAAGTTTTTTTTGGGGGGGGGGGAGGGAGGGAGGGGGCAAGACACTTTTTTGAAATGGACACTTCTCGCTCTGTATTCCACAGCAAAAAAGTTTTTTGGAGGACACGGGCCCAGTGTGAAACCCCTGGTTACACTACTGCTGGGACCCAATGACAACCTTTACCGGAACAAAATATCGCTTGTTTCATTATCTTTTTTTCTTTTTTCAGATAACGTAGTACTCACAATGTCTACACTGCTTTATTTCTCATGTACAACCTACATTACGTTGCATCGATAAAGCCCCTGCACGCTTCGTGATCAAACAGAGAGAGAGAGAGAGAGAGAGCACGAAATGATGGCGTCTGCCTTGATAACGCAAGCACACTGTACCATGTTAATGACATTGCGAGCCATCAGCGACGCTGGGCCATCTCGTAACAACACGCACTACCCGCACAAGCACCAACAACGCCAACAAAGCTTAACGCGCCCTATTAATATTACTTTAGTTCCCGGCCAACCAGTTGGGGCGACACGGTTAATCTCACATCGCACGACACGAAACATATGTGGAGTGGGTGAGTGGCACTTTCATTTATTCTTTGATGCCTCATACGCTACGCATCTCCTGTTCCTTTTTTTTTTAATTCATGCACGGCCCAGTGACTGTTCACGGAAAGCTTATACAGATATATATATTTTCTACTGCAAAACACCGAACATTCTCTAAGAGCTCTACATATATGACTCTCCGTGCGTACATAAATATTTCATGTTCACTTTATTCGCAGTATAGAATACCGCAAAAAAACGACGCGCTCTCTGCACCTCTGTAGTACCTATTTAACAAAAAATTAACGCAGCTCGTAAGGTCCAGCTCCACCTTAGACGCGGCCAGCGGTTTCCGCGTGTCTTCGATAGGGGTTCTCTTGTCATCGTCAACGGCAGCCTCGTGAAGTGTCGACAGGTCTCGCCAAACCACTGAGACACCGATGCCGGCAGTCAGTTTTCAGTTTCAATATGACACCTATAGCTTTCTTTTTATTAATAAATTTTGTAACACTCTACCGAACTATGCGGCCAGGAAACGTGCGAATAATAAAACTTTGTAAGCACTAAAACAAATAAGAAATATGAGGCTCGTATAAATGTTAGTGACCGCCGTCACCTGGCAATCACTGTGTTGTTCTCGCAGCTCAGCTGGGCCCATCGTGTAACCTTCATCGCGTTTCTTGCTCCCATTTCAGTTTCAAGATAAACACGTGTGTAACACAGCAGCGCTGCCATAGAAGTAGCGAGTGGCATCAACTAGTAATGGTGTGAAAGGCAGGCCTGTGGTGTCAACGTTACTTTTTTTTTATCTCCCACGCGTTACCTGTAATGGAGGGGCTACGTGTCTTCGAGAAGCAACGTTAGTGTTTTCCCGAAGTGCACTTCACTGTAACGCTCGCCCGAAAAAAAAAAATGACCCGTTTCGTAACGACCACGGCAACAGCTTATGTGCAAGATAAGACCGCGTTAATGGCCGGCACCCCAGTGCAGCGATCATCTTTTCTCCAGCCCTTCATCCTTTCTAATACGGTACAGTGTGGCCGAAGCTACGTAGAACAGAATGTATCCGGTGTGTTGCTGCCAACGTACGTTTCAGACCTGTAATAGTAATGGGAACTGGCATTTTTCTTTATTCAATCGTCTCAGAAGACTCGAGTGTGAAAGTCAGATCTTTTTTTTTCTTTTTCTCAGCTGATGTACTGGACCTCCAACCGCTGCCCATCCGAAAAGATTCTGCACATAACGTGGCTATGCACTGTTTCCGTGATCAACCAATCTTTGACCTATCGCCGGTGCCATGTGATTACGTCATCACGTGATGTAACGTAATATAACGTTATGATTAGATCCCTATATAGGAATCTGTGACGGCACGGTGACGTCATAACGCGGTGATTTTTTTTTACGCAAAAGTGTTTTATGCAGGGGTTCACCGAAACATTTACTGACGTATTTCCGTCACGGATATGACGTTGTTTAAATGTATACGAACAGAACACAAAAAAAACAGAATAAAATGTTACGTGAATCTGAAAGACCCTGGAATCGAAACCACGACCTCTCGGTCCGTGGCAACAGAACATGGACGTTCAATTGACTACGCCGTCGGCGCATTTGTGAACCACCTTTCAGGCGCGCGTTATATATCTCCCACTCCTTCGCTCGGAACCTCCGTTTTACAGCGAAAGCTGTATATGGCTAGGAGAAATGAAAAACCGTCCTGCGGCAGTGTCTCCATTAGTTGTGTTATCAGTTACGCCGTTCCAGCGTCGTACCCAAGCAGCCACGCCATTGGCTGCGTTGTGAGTGACGTCGTCTATCACGTCGCAGATAATAAACGCTGATTAAAGCGAGTGAGTGAGCGAGCGAGCGAATATGATCAAAGGCCATTCGCACCACTTCATGGATAAAGCGTGAGTTTGATTAGAGCCAGAGAAAGCACTACATACCCAGAGGGAAGAAGAAAAGATTACAGTAGGTTCTGTTATTGTTTGTACGAAAAAAATTATATGCGCTTCATTCTTGCTCTAAACAAGCATATAATAAAAATAAACGTACGTCATGACCTGTTGATAAGGCAAGTGCAGCAGCCTTTGACACGTTTTATTTTTTTCTATGCTATCAGGCCGTTCAGTAGCCGTTCGCGTGTGACTACAGTTTGTCTCCAGCATCTACATGTCTTCTTATTTGAGCTCTACTACAAAACCATGCATTCGCACATAACAATAGAAGGTACATGCTAGCTGCGCGTTTGGTGGGTCCGGCAAATAGAAGCCTTCAGACGGAGAAAGTAATAATATTTTCTCGGAGATCAGAGTAGGCGATGTTTGGGGAGAGGGCGGGGGGAATAAGAAATAATGCCTCATGTCACCCATTCGCCCCAGATTTTTTCTTTTATATTCCATATCGTCTCCTTCCCAGCCTCGCACCTACCGGCGGGAGTGATTCTTTCCAGTAATTCTTTCTCACACGGTGGGCAATGTTTCAGCATTAAAGACGACGTACCGACAAAACGCCCTGCTACCCCGAAAATTGTGGTGACGGGTTTTATGAGGCGAGACGATCTGGCAGGGATGGTTTTTGTGTTTATTCTGCCCTCTTTGCGTTTTCTGAGATAACGCTATAAAAGAAATACGATGTACGGAGCGTGTTGATATATAACGCAGGAAACAACGCTTCCTGTATGCAATGTTTTGAAGCTTTTTCTGGTATTTCTTTCTCTTCAACGAACCAACGTTCATTCGTTTGTCGGTTTATACGTTCATTCGTTCCTTCGCATAAAAATATTCTTCCGCTTCGTTTTTTCTAGCATTCCCCACATTTCCTTCAGGTGCTATCTCCACTTGGCCACTTATTAAGGCGCAATCCTTAAATTCTTCCAGAATTTGAAATTCAGCCGTCGGCGTCTCACGCCCCGCGGCGTCAGAGAACGTGGGACGCCGTGGTACGTCTTCGACACGTCTCAGGCACGTCCCGCGGCGTCAGGGTCGACTGATGCAAAAATATCATCATCCTAATATGACGTCACCATATGACGTCACAGGTAGCAAAACTCTGTGGCGTCATGTCTCATGACGACGTAATCATATCGCATTGAAATTTCGTCAAAGGTGATCCGATCATGGAGGCAATGTAAAATCAGCAGAGGCGTAGCCGTGTGGTTGAACATCCGCTTGCCACGCGAACGACACGGGTTCTATTCCCACTTCAAGTGAGTTGCCTCCAATCTTGGAGCCAGCGCGAGATCCCGTCAGGGACAGAAAGCTTCCGAAGGGTGAATCGATACGTCGGCTGAGAGGAAAACGAAGATGAATTTCGCTTTCCAGTAGTCTTAAATGAATGCATTTGGGGGGGGGGGGGGGGGGGGGTTAGTTGACTGTAACAAGGCATAGTGGGACATAGCCTGAAAATCACCTCAGACAACAAGTGAAGAGGTTGACATTGTCTGTGACCTGTGTTCTGGCTACGGACTGTCTGCTGCTATTTCCACGTAACAATATATTTCATGCAGAATGTCCACACAAAGCGTTGAGCCAGTAAGGACATCGCGCTGATCGGCTGCTCCTCGGTATCTCCGCTTTAAGCAGTCGAAAACGCATGAAACGAAGTGAAATAAGCTGCCGCATAAAATAGAAAGGAGTGACAATGCAGAACGGGCGTGCGACTACGTAGTTATGTATGGTAAGAGATGATTCGGAACTGATGTTAATCGTGCATGGACCAATCGAAAGCTTATTTCTTCGTGACGTCGCGCGAACGGACAACTGGCGTTATGTTGATTCTACCGAAAAGGCGCGACATGCCGGAAGAGAATAATGTGCTCGTTCTTTGTACTATAAGGGGTTATTGAAAGGCCCCTAAGGTCTCTATCAAGCTTACCAAAGAACACAGTTTCCAAACAACTCGACTGTATGATGTCAGTAAAACACACAGGCCCTGCCATTACCAGTATAAAGAAAATTTTGAACTATTATAATTCGTTATATTTATTTCAACCCTCATACACAGGGTCAAATTTTATATCTATCTATCTATCTATCTATCTATCTATCTATCTATCTATCTATCTATCTATCTATCTATCTGTCAGTCTGTCTGTGTGTGTGTGTATAGGCAGAGAAACTGATAGATAGATAGATAGATAGATAGATAGATAGATAGATAGATAGATAGATAGATAGATAGATAGATAGATAGATAGATAGATAGATAGATAGATAGATAGATAGATAGATAGATAGATAGATAGATAGATAGATAGATAGATAGATAGATAGATAGATAGATAGATAGATAGATAGATAGATAGATAGATAGATAGATAGATAGATAGATAGATAGATAGATAGATAGATAGATAGATAGATAGATAGATAGATAGATAGATAGATAGATAGATAGATAGATAGATAGATAGATAGATAGATAGATAGATAGATAGATAGATAGATAGATAGATAGATAGATAGATAGATAGATAGATAGATAGATAGATAGATAGACAGACAGACAGACAGACAGACAGACAGACAGACAGACAGACAGACAGACAGACAGATAGCTAGATAGACAGACAGACAGACAGACAGACAGACAGACAGACAGACAGACAGATAGACAGATAGACAGACAGACAGACAGACAGACAGACAGACAGACAGACAGACAGACAGACAGACAGACAGACAGATAGATAGATAGATAGATAGATAGATAGATAGATAGATAGATAGATAGATAGATAGATAGATAGATAGATAGATAGATAGATAGATAGATAGATAGATAGATAGATAGATAGATAGATAGATAGATAGATAGATAGATAGATAGATAGATAGATAGATAGATAGATAGATAGATAGATAGATAGATAGATAGATAGATAGATAGGTCAACTCTCTAAGACTATTTAATCTTTTTAGATTGGCAGTATCAAAGCAGCGGCGTGTGTGTGGCCGTGCTCTCTCCTCGACAAGGATTTGGCCGACAGACGTACGACATTCACGTTGGCCAGCCACCGAGTTTGACAAATTACCGCCGGCCCATTCAGGCGCAGCTCCAGCCCCACGGGCAATCAATTAGGCTCGGACGTATTGTGAGAACGACGGCTGTACTTCGCCGCACCGAAGCCGGTTTCCTGTACACCAACCACCCCTTTTGCGGAAGGCCCCCTTCCCCATCATTCAATCTTTTTTTTTTTTACCCACTCTAGTTTTTTCTTTTGGTTTGCTTGAGTTGTACGGATGCATTTTCTGAAGTCTGTTTTTTCACGAAGGCTCGGTGGCACTGAAAATTTACATAGCGGAGGCCTAAACGATGTAATGTAGAGGGGTCACAGAGATCATAACAGGTGTGGACACGCGTTTTCATGGCGATGACAGGTTCTCCACACGACGGCGCCTATACGCCAAGAAATCAGGCAGAAACACGAAGTCGAGCTTCGGGAAAATTTCACCGGGGCGAAGCCAGAGTGCAAGCCTTTATATGCAAGTGAGGTTGCTGTTTGCGCGCAGCCCCTAATTAGCCCGCAAATTATTAATGACATGCCGCAGCCCTAATAGACAAGCTCCGCAAGTAGGACGGCGTGCTGGCTCTCTTTGGTACGATGACGGCGTCATGTCTGAGCGGAAGTGAAATGAAGCGCTCCTTGCCTCCATCCCAGGACCGAAAAAAAATATAAAAAACGACGCGCCCCACAGCGGCTGCCTGTTGTAGCGTCCTTCGTGACTGATTAGTTCCTTGCCAGCATGGCTGGCTGGTTTACTTCCGCGTAACACGGAAGCTTGAGCCTGTGCAGATGACGAGTGTTCGGGTTTTGCGTCCTAAAGCGAAGATGCGATTATGAAAGACGCCGTTAGGGAAGGGCTCGGGAAAGTTTGACCACCCGGAGTTCTTCAACGTGCATTTATATGAAAATATATCGGTATACTTGTGTACCTGTAAGTACGAAGGTGAGCGCGCGAAGGCGGGCCGGAAGTAGGGTGGGCAGTTGAGATTAAAAGTTTGCGAGTTCAACGTGGCGGTAGCAAACACAAATCCAGGTTGATTGGCTGAACGCCGCCGGAGAGGCCTGAACGCAGCTGAACGCCGCAGGATCGACTGAACGCCGCCGGAGAACGCCACCGGAGTGGGCGCGCAGTCAGGCTGATGATCACGACGGTGATGATGATTATATCTGAGAATTTGGGCCTAACACGCTTTTATCTCCATCAGAAATTTGACTTCCACATCCAGGATTCGATCTCGTTACCTTCCGATGAGCAATGAAGCACCTTAGCCACTACAGCACCGCAACGGATCGTCTCTAATGAGCCATGTTGCGTAAACAGCAAAAGGGTAGAGACGGAGTAAAGGGTCGGTGGTTGACTGTAGTCTGGCTTGCTACCCTAAGCTTGGCGATGATGAAGTAGCGAAGCGCTTATGCTGTCTCTTCCCTGTCCCGAATCGAACTCGGAGGCTCTAATCAGAAACGTAGCCAACGTATACCTGGTTTTCAATTGACACGTTACGTTGAACGTATACACCACTTATTGTGAAGTTGTGTGTTTAAATACGAAATAAACGCAAAAACGTCGTCGTACTTACATTTAAGGAGCACTTTAATAAACCACAAGTGGTCAATATTTAATCCACAATCTCAACTGCGGCATGCTTCATTATGATGATAACGTTTTTGGCACGCGGAATTCCTGCAGGTAATATCATTTGGAAGCTTTGAACTATCGCCGAATCATTTGTTATCAACAGATTAGTTATTCCATTAATTTCGCACACTTCGTTCGAATAAACTATTTTTGTTGTGGGTTTAGCTGTCCCCATATAAGGCTGGAAGGTTTTATTTGATAGATAAGTGGGGTTTAACATGCCAAAACCACTATATGATTATGAAAGACGCCACAGTAGAGGGCTACGAAGTGTCGGCCACCTGGGGTTCTTTAACGTGCACCCAAATCTGAGCACACGGGCCTACAACATTTTCGCCTCCATCGGAAATGCAGCCGCCGCAGCCGGGATTTGATCCCGCGACCTGCGGGTCAGCAGCCGAGTACCTTAGCCACTAGACCACCATATCGGGTTAGGCTGGGAAGTTTGTCTCTTAAGTATTGTTAACTACTAAACAAGTGTGCTAAGGCAAACGCATGTGCATGAAAAGGGTTGTGCTGGTGCAGAGCAGTGAAACTTTCGTGACCCTAACATTTTCGAGACCACTACGCTACGTCATTATTATTTTCGCCAACACACTTAAACATAGGCTTCCTGTGGCAATATTCTCGATTTGGACTTTACACGCAGCATGACGATGATGGCAAAAAACCATCGGTGGTGTTCATACGATGAATATCGCAATAAAACAAAACAAACAACATTCGTTGCTTAGCACAAGGAGGCGGCGGCTACGTTTCTAGTAGAAAGTCGTCTATATATTTGTGAGCACTGTAGGTACTGGCAACCTGCCAAGAGCAGGAGTCACGTCTGCAACGCACCGATGGGCGAAGAAATTTTTCCGTTTCAAGCAAAACTCTTGCATACAAATATTTTTTCGCAAATACCTACTAGCGCTCATGCACTAATTATTCGTTCCTGCCTATTCTGTTTCTCAATAGCGTTATCGCGTCTTCCGCACAGCGTCGCACGATGTTAAGAACCGCGACTATCTCTACTGAACTTCCGCTTCCTCCAACGTTCTCTCACTCTCCGGACTCGCTCCTGACACTCTTTATGACTCCTATTAGCATACAAGCGGAGTTTTACCCAGCCACACACTTTTTTTGTTACGTCGTATTGAAGGAACCACGGCAAGCCTTGCGTGAAGAACTAGAAAGAAAAAAAAAGGCTAAAGCCGAACCCCAAACGGCGATCTTCAGATGCTCCCCAGGGGGCATTCTCGTCTCCAGTTTCTTAACGTGGCTCATACATTAACCTCGGAAAAGGCGGGAAGAGAAAGTGCCGGTTTGAATTATGAAGCGTAACACGTTCCCTTCACCCGCGTGGTGATGCAATAAATCAGCTCGTGCAAGTGTGATACGGCTGGCTGAAGAGTGCGCTGCTTCCGGTATCAGGCGAGAAATATGTTACTACTGTTAACACTGAATTTTCGAACAGGCGTCCCAAGATTGGGGTGCCCCAAAGTCCATCGCATGTGCTCGCTTTCGGTCAAATAAAAGTCAAGATTTTTCTATTAGAGTGTGCATCAAGCTAAGCCGAATGTCCTCGTCTTGCTCAAGAGCTCTCGTTTCAGTAAGTGCCGAGAGGCTTGTTAGAACCAAACATTTTGTGGAAAGCTTTGGGGCTCCCACTGATTTTGGAAAATAGCATTCCCAACACAAAATACAAACTCTGTTTGGGTCTCACAACTGCCGAGTGGCCACAACGCTATTCCTTAGTGGTCCCAAAACAATTGAGGGCCCAATTCAAAAACACCTAGTAATAATTATTGAAATAAAGTGATTTTCTTTCCGTACCTAATAATATAGATTCGATATGGTTATATTACTTATAATATTGTAACCCTATCCAACTATTCTATACTTTCTGAATGTGTCTGTTATGCCTGTACACCCCACAATCCCTCTCCAGTAAAAGTTCCTCATGGGTTGAAAGTATCCCCAAATAAAAACTAAAAATGAAAAAAATTATGGCTCATAAAAAAAGTAAAATCCCTGCAAGATTACGCCAGCAATGTTTGCAATGACAAATAGCGTAAACGCAGAGAAAACTGAAAAAACATGAACAGTTCCACCAAAGTGACTTCTCCGGTTTGTGAGCAAATGCCCGAGACGCTTTCATATCCAATGCTTTCATTCGGAGGCACGTCAGTGCTCGAGCATCTTTCGGTGCTCGAGTGCAGACAAAGTATTCGGATGACTGAGACGACTGAGCTTCTTGAGTCTAGATAAAGTTGTCGGACAATTGAGAAGGCTGTCTCCGTACTGTAGGTATGTCATCTGTCTGCTTGTAAGTACCGCACGCAACCTTTCGTCGTGTGCATGCGCACATATTTGCGTCCTTTTCCGCACCCACACTCTCAAAGCAGGTCCGAAGCCAAGTTAGGGGGAGGGGGCTGTGCCCCCTTTCTTCAGTAATGTGGACAAAAAAGGGTGTTTCACCAACAATAAATGAAAAAACATAAGGTTTTCTCAAAGTTTTCAAAGAGGTTTCCCCGTCCCAACCCCAAAAACACTCCTCGCTACCAGCCTGTCTTAATGTGTGAGAAACGTTTACTGAAAACGTTGCAGTGTTGAACTGTGGTACGTCATTTACATAAGTTACATAATTTGTTTTTGTAATATAGAAAACAAACACAAATGTAGCTAAAAAGGCGAAATAACAAACCCAGAATGTGTTCCAACACTTCGCATGTATTATTTCTTTTTCGATAGATTTTGATGAGCTATCACTAACTTCTCTGCCTGTAAAGCGTGTTTTGTCTGTAAGGCAACCAAGTTTTGTGAAAAAGTAAGCTTGACAATTTTAACGAAGCCATTTAACGATGTTTGCACTTTTACGTTGTTTAGATGAGTGGCATTCCTAACACTGCATAACATTAGGCGGTTTGTCGCATTTGTTGTTACAGTTTTCCTTGTCCCAAACTATGACCATATATTAATGCAAAATTAGTGTCAAATAGACGAAATACACAACTTGAAGACTACAGAGAGTTTTCTAATAGGGGTCTCAAAGCAATAGCGTTTTGCGCGTGCGTGAAACCCACACCACGTTTGTGTTTAGCGTTGGGGATGCTATTTATCGAAATTGGTGGGCACTTCAAAGCCAGCCCGAAAGGTTTTACGTCAGACAAACATGGCGTCGCCCACTGAAGTGAAAGCTGATCTAGAATGGGGGGATGATAGGAGGAGTGTGAAAAGCGCCGTAGACTTTATTCGAAAACTCTTATCTCCTGCTTGACCCGAAGCGTGCATACGAAAAAGGCTTTGGTTCATCTACTCGAAAACTTCCTTATTTGTCTGTTATATAAGGGTTGGTGGAAACAAACTTACAAAGGCAGTCGGTTAAATGGAGTGATAAAGTTAGAATGTTCGCTGGGATAATATAGAATGAGCTCTCGCAGGATTGGTTGAAATATACATTGTTAAAAGTTACCCTCGTCCTGCAAGATTGCTTCGATAGGATTATGACGATAATTATGATTATTGTGACAATGATGATGATACCAAATGTCTCAACACAGCACTTACTGACGTATCAACGCCTCGTTACATCGCGTTAGGGCTTACGTTGCAGTGTTGAACTGTGTTACGTTTTTTACACATGTTACAATAATTGCTTTTGTAATGAATGAAACAAACACAAACAAAAAACAAATGCTAAATAACAAATCTATAGTGTATTCCAACGCGTTGCATGTAATATTTATTTTCCGATCAATTTTGATGAGCTATCATTAGATTTTTGAGCCTGTAAAGCGTGCTTTGCCTGTCAGGCAACAATGTAGTGTAAGAAAGTAAACTTGACCTTAAAAGGAAAGCAAATGCAGGTTTCGGAAAAAGTCATTTTATATGCATATGCACAAAATTTATCTGTACGAACTCATTCATCAGTAGCCTGCGTGATCAACTTCTATGTTTTGAACCCTGTACTTAGGCATATTTCTTTTTATACACCAAAGATGTGATGTGTGCAAAGTGTTCTTGATTATCTATTTTTCTTATTCTGTTACTTTATTCTATATTTTTTTTCTCTTTGCCAGAGTGTTTTAATATCAATATTATGACTTCAGAATAACTGGCCTAAACACAGTACGCGTTCGTCAGCTTTTGCACAGAAATTAGTAATGAATATCAGCTGTAAGCTACAAAGCTGCTATTAAAAATCAATAAACCGTCTAAGTTTGCAATCGCGTGTGTTTCAACAAAACTATGCGGTTCATTGCATTTAAAGAAATTGTATTTGGCTGTTTTATGACGACCGCGTCAAGTGCCTCAACAAACACAAAAAATCGTGGCTGATCCCCATATAACAAAATTGGTATAACACGAAAGTGAAACGTGTTTATACAGATGTAGTTGAGCAATTATTGTGCATTGTTTCAGCAACAGCAACAAATCGCAAAGTGACGTTAGGAGCGGCAAACAGCTTAAAACATTGAGCGCACACCTCAAGCAGAAAGCACGCACGAAATTATCGTACACGAGACCAGCGAGGACTAACAAATGTCCCAGCCCGACCCCTAAAAAGCGCTGTCCAAGCAGATAGGAAAAACCCACGTAAAGAGCGCGCAAGTATACCCAGAACAAGCGCGAACAACTGTCACAATTCTTTCTGCGTCGTGTGTCAGAAGCGCGCTCTTTCCCTAAACGGGGCTGTGGCAGCGTGCGAAGTGACCTTCATCTTCTCCCGAATTCGAGTTCGATAAGCGCGCGCGCAGAAGACACTATGCTCTGTGGGGGCGGTGCTTCGTGAAAGAGAAGACCTTTAGAGCTCGCCTAACGCGAGCCACTCGTTACTGATACGTAACTTCTCGTCACTGATAACAACAACGCGCTAAAGTTTCGTAGCTCTGAGGAATGCCAAACGATGCATGGTGTATATAAATGCCTTGCCGTTAGAATTCCAGACAGCATACGCTTTGTGACATACTCGTTAGTTCCGCGAGCTTAGAATTAAAAGGGTGCTTGTTCGATTCCGTGCAACAAAGTGTGCCTTCGGCTTTTTTAACTTTTGCTTTTTCTTAGTGTATACTTTTAACGTCACTTCCGTTACGGTAGTACGTCCGTGGAGCCGTGGTAAACCCCGGCATGAACCACTTTCGTGTTTAAAAAAAAAATGACCATCGGCGTCAACATAAGTGACGCCAAAAATCATTTTCGCGACGTTAGGTCTCGTGATGACGTCATCAAGTGCAGTTTGACCAAAAGTGTACTGATCCCGGAGGCCCTGCTGAACCAGGTCACTGACAAGAAGCTTGCGATGCCTCCTATCTCGGAGGTCATGCAAAGTCACGTCCGCTGCAAAGATCTTTCAATACCTCCTATCTTGGAGGCACTGCAAAGAAATGTTAGCGGCAGAGAGCTTTCGGATGGAGGCGGGTAAGCATACAAACATTTACTGAGAAGAATCAAGAAAAGAAGATAGCTTTCGCATCCGATTATTCCTAGGCAAGTGCAAAGGGATCTAATGACTTTTTATTGTTTCATTATAACGTATATATTTTCTCTCAGGTGCATCATCAGGATGGAAACGCTGGAAAGGACGACATCATGAAAGCCCGCTCTGCAGGCAACAGCGTTCAACTTATTGCCTCCAGTATCCCCACCTTATTCATATTGTCTTGGTATTTTATCCGGAACTTCGGTGGTCGATAGGACAAATAAATATATTGTGGCTGCTCACTTGACGTATATTTATTGTCCTAGCCTTGGCCATCCCGTTGGCTTCAGCTCTGTCTTCTTCGCAAAGCGTACGCTTCCCCCAAGAGACCACGGAACGGCGGAAAAACAATTCCGGCTGTTATAAACGTCAGCGTCTGGCCGCCATCAATCGATTGCCCGCGCATCGTAAACATACGCCCCATTGTTTTTCAGCCCCGGTGCTTCGTTTTTCTTCGAAAAGGATTACCAATGCGGGGCTGTAGAATGCTTTCGTCAGTCAATTGCTTCGTCCTACTCTTGCGCTAAGGATTGTCTTTCTCTCTTTTCCACACTTTCTTTTTCATTTTTCAGTCTCCCTCATCCTGTTTTCGTGTACAGGGTAGAAAACCGGTTGTCTTGGACTGGTTCATCTCCCTGCACTTTCATCTATACTCTTCCTTCTCTCCCTCTTTTGCCATACTCTTGAAAGAAACATTTTGCTAGTTCCAATACATCGCTTACTTTGCTCACTTGCCAAAGTGACCCTGCCGTATTTCTCACAAATATATTTATGTGTGTGTTCGTGAGAGAGAAAGATAAAACTCTTTATTAGGCGGGGGAAAGTTTTACCGGAAGACGCACCATGCTTAGAAAAGTGACACAATCCCTTATGCGTTTGTTTGGTTATGTTGTTTGTTTTGTCACCTAATTTAGGCTGGCTCATACCCACGACGGAGATTGGCCACACAGTCTATTTTATAGGAAAGTATAAAAGTTACGCCCCACAAACAAAAAAAAGAATGAAACTCAATGTAGCTCAAGCAGTGAATGAGGTAGAAAATGAAATTAAAGCCCTAAGAATAATCATCAAACTAAGAAAAATTTGTTTAGGATGACTAAAACACCAGGGTTGTCTTTTTGTTTTCATCTTCTCGGCGAATTGTATTGATCCCGTCCGGAAGCTTTCTTCACCAAACGTTGTTTTGCACTGCCCCCGGGATCGGATTATCTTTGACTACGATGAAGCTACGATGTTGTGTGATTGCGTCATAGTGACGTCATAATGAAGAGTTTTGGTGACCTGCGATGTCATGCCATAACTTTTTTCATCATTCTCGACTAACAAAGAAAAGCTTTCTTCACATCTTTGTGTCAGTGGTATTGGTGTGTTCGTGCTTTTGTGTTTGTGCTTGTCTTTATGTTTGTGCTTGTTTCTCTGTATTTGTGCTTGTACTTGTGTTTGTTCGTTGTTTTGTTGATCCTTTTATTTCTTCGTTCATTCGTTTGTTTCTTTGTTTCGGATGCAAGTGTGTTCTCCACGTGTTCTGGCATTCCTACATCACTTTGATGACTCTGCTGCACGTGCGCTCGGCCTCCGTCGAAATGGGGTTCGCATTTGTATTTATTCATGCGATTTCTATTTATCAATTTTCGTTCAGAGTCAACGCTGATGTTGCCATCGTCCTTCAACTTCGTCCTCACACTTTTAGCGCTGTAAGCTTCTTAAGAATGATCCATCAATCACGTTGACGCTTCCGACATCCCAGGTCCTCTTTCGTGGTTGATAAGGCACTGGTGGTATTCGTCTTGACTTTAATGTTTCATTTAAGTGCCCTTTCCGGCATTAGCTAGTAGGGTTCGGTGAAATTTTGCTTCTCTAGGGTACCTTGTCGGGTTACTTCTGGTGATCGGCCTTCATGGGGTCAGTTAAAAGCACAGTCCACGCGGTCTTTCTTCTTCGATTCTGTCTACTTCAATGATTCAACTGATGAAAGAAAACTGATTCCTAGGCGGTGTGTGCCACGTTGAGGGCGAATACTCAGGAGCAGTCAACTATTTTAATCCCTTCGTTCGACCACACTTTATTATTTAATTACCCTCACCACTAGTTGGACTTTATCGTCACTAATCTTGTGCTTCAACATCGAGTGTATCTGATAGAATTCCTAAATTGAACCAGAACTATCGGTTTTGCCGCAGTTTTAATTTAAAAAAACATTTTAAATTGAAAAAACCGAAAGCGTGTGCCCCACCGATGATGCTAGAAAGATGAGCAAGTGTGTCATTGGCGTACCGTGCGACAAAAAAGAACATCGAACTAAACACACTGCCATAGAACGCAGAAATCGACTGTAAAAACTGCCTAAATCACTTGCAAACATGCGCTAGTTTGCCCTTCATGATGCGTTACACCAGTGACTACTATGCGTCATGAAACTATTTTCAATCCAACATATTCTCTAGGCAGTATAAACGTTTTTATCTACACTGAAAACAGGCTGCCAGCGCCATCTGGGGCGTCATCTCGCTATTTTATTCATTCGAACGAGGAAAAAAACTCATAAAGCTTAATATTTTTTATTTATTTCCTGTATCACTTTGCTTCTCAAGAAACGGAAATTAGATAAGGAAATAGGATATGGCAAACAATGGAGCACTGCAGGACAGAAAAAAACTCTGAAAAAAAAATAGTATAAACACGCTCGGGCGAAGGACCATAAAGTATATCCGGTGTCATCTTGCCACCTACGTGTTTTTCAGTGTATACCCTACATCGTTGTCACAACGCCTCACACTGTTATAGCTTTTGTTTTATTTATTACTTACGTTTTCGTTTCACTGTCGTGGTCAGAAATGGAGCTTCCGCTTCCCCGTGACAGGAAGTCTGGATAGAAAACAACGACCATGAAGCCGGAAAGAATGGCTATTTCACACAAGATAAAGTCGGCAGAGAAAGAGAGGGGGGGGGGGGGGCTCTGTGGGAGATGTTGCGCGCCTCCATTGAAAACTCGTTGTTTCCGGAATAACAAACCTTTCTTTAAAGCTGACACACCTTATCCAGGAAGTGGAATTCAGAGACGCAGGCCTAAATAAAAGTTGGCAGATAATCACGGCAAAGTCTTCGTGGAAAAGTGAGCGGGTCTTTTTGAAAAAAAATAGTATATCATGGACATCGGGTACCAATGAGGGCATTAATGAGGGCAATAAAACCTACCGCACTCTCACACATTTTGATCACATGTTGGGCCGACACGGTGAGCTTCACTTGGCTTCGCTCGTGTAACGTAATGTTGCCTCCTTTCTTTTTTTTTCTTTTTCCATGTTTGCTACGCTACTAGATCACACTACACAAGATATAACGAAAATGTAGCGCTTTTGTTTTTCCTCGAGGTATTAGAACTCAGGAACAATACCACTAAGAGGTGATTCCTCAGCGACCTGAAGCAACGCGAGCATGTCTGAGTGCCTTGTTGTGCTTTCTTCGAGAAACCAGATTGAATCGCGAATTGAAACTGTTTGCAGACGATAGTGGTGCGTCGTACTTGAACGGTGCTAAAGTCGTGCCTATAATTAGAATTACTAGGGTTTTTACATCCTAAGTAACACGGCATTATGAGGGACGCCTTAGGTGGGCTTCAAAAATTTTTGCAACCTGGGGTTCCTTAAGTTACAGGTAAATCTACATGGGCCTTTAGCATTTTCTCCTTTTTCGACAATGCTGCCGCTGTGGCCTGGAATACATCCGCGGCTAACAATATTTAAGCGTAGCCTTTCACCGTAAATTTCCGCGGAAGCCCCCCCCCCCCCCCTTTCCTCTGTCGGACAGTAAACAATAATCGAACCAGATTGGGAAGGCACCGCTTGCTCTGTCTCGGATCAAAACTAAATAAATTAGGATATATTTGGGAAAATGTTCGTATGCTCTCTAATACTTCTATTTTAAATATGCTTTATTAGTTTGTGGGTAGTATTATTTTCCGTTTGCTTACTTCTTTCTTTCGATGTATTGCATGTGCGTTTCTTATTTGTATGAGTTTAACTTGTAGTTCCGCTGCAAAGCATACGCAATGCTGCTTTAAACTGTCCTGTGTTTACTTTGCTTTTGCCGTTTTGTTGTCACAGTTGCCATGGGGATATGGGAGTTTGTCTGGCTGTTTTATACAGCTTTTTTTTTCTTCTGTCCCAGCCACTTACTGTACAACTGTACGTGGTAAAATAAACTAAACTCTAAACACCCACTAAATTTAAAAAAACTAACTTTTCATCCGTGTTCTTAATAAAATGTTTTATTTAAAAGCATTTAATAAACAACATTAGAAAAACGTATTTAGTGTACTCAGTCTAGCGATACTAGTCTTGCTTGGTCACTGGCACTTGTTTTTAGAATTCCCAAAAAGGGCAAGGGGAGATGCTCAAGGGGAGAGTAGGGGGGTAGACTTGTTTCTCATTTTACGGTGATGACGCTCTTCTTTTTTATGCCTTTGCAGGCCATGTTACTGTCTGAAGTACCGTCTATCAAACCAGATTTTCTCTGTTCAAGTTATCTATTTTCTTTTATTACGCTCTCTTTACTCTGTACTTATGTTTAAGATTTCTGCTAACCAGGTAGCTTCAACTTTGCAGTGTGAGGTGGGACCCTTCAAATAAGGTTACGCTTACGGAACATATGCAAATGGTCTCTGTGCACAAGCTTGCATGATCAAGCTCCGATGCCCAAGATAGCTTACGAAATCTATATAAATGATAGATACTTGATCACTAGGATAATAGAAATGATGCAAAGTAGCAGTAAAATTTTGACTAAATAGAGCAACAATTACTCTTCTCAGAGCGAATGGCATAAGCAAAAACTGAACGACCTGCTTGTACGCTCGAAGCGATGTGCAACAGTGGGGAACGTGACTTCGCTTCGGAAACGAAGCCGGTGTTGCCGCGCAATAAAGCAAATCCTCCTCACAAATCGATGGAATGACGCGGGCCCGAC
Source organism: Rhipicephalus microplus (assembly GCF_043290135.1). NCBI lineage: Eukaryota > Metazoa > Arthropoda > Arachnida > Ixodida > Ixodidae > Rhipicephalus > Rhipicephalus microplus. Next base: position 22,624,972 of record NC_134708.1, on the reverse strand, counting down.
ACTGCGAAAAACTCAAACGTTGCAATCGTAGAGTGTGACTTCCTAACTTGAGTTGTCACTGAAGTGAGTTGTAAGAGAAACACGGGGCAGGTGCTACAACGGAGTGAGGAAAATCGACTTCTGAACTTTGGTTTTCTATCGATTCTCCTCCTTCGTCTTTTTCTGTACTCGCTAACAACCATTTAAAAAAAAATCAGGCAGCTCTGCCCCCCTCTACTCATGTCCATTCCCCAAGAAGAGTTGGCACGAGTGTGTTTAGAGAACTTTATTCTCATAGACAGTGGATATCAATAACATTTCATCCGAACATTTCATCAGAACAAAACGTGCACAAACCGACATTTTTTTTTCTACAAGAGGTATGTATAAACACGTGCAGTACATAGCAAAAGAAAAACACAAAACAAACGTGAACAAGTACATTTTGCATATTAAAGACTATAGTCCTTCTTGGGGACCTTCGACGCATTTTTTTGTCTGTCTGTGTGTAAGTTTGTCTGTTTCTTCATCCTTAACGGTACCTTTAAAGGCACCAAAGTGGTTAAACGATACTCCAAACGGCCGACCACATGCGCAGCGCTCACCAATATTGCTCGAAGATTCAACATTCATACTTGTGTGATTTTCACCTAAAAACCAATTATTGCACATATCTGAGGCACCATAACAACACGTCTATATTCTGCATCTGTGCCTTTTACTAGAAGAAGCATACATAAGTAATTATAAGGACCATAGCGTCTATCTCGTAGCGCTGACCAGGCAACGCTTGCACGAAAAGGCAAGTGTTTCCAACGCTTTGCTGAGACTACGCAATGGTGGCACCTACCCGTCGCCTTGCGTTCTACACCTTATCACCTCCAAAATGGCCGCGCAGGGCGCACTTGCTTCGTTTTCCAAGATAACTGCCAGATAGCGCTCACGTCTCACTTGTGACGTGACTTGATCCGCTCGTTTTTCTCCGCTTCACAGTCGAGGCACTCTAACGCAGCGCCTCCAGAATACCATTCCCCAATTTTCTTGCACAGAACATCAATTAAATGTTTTGTTCACTCTCTTGAAATTTATTCTGACGAAAAGTGAGTACAGAAAAAGTGTAACTATTAGGAGTTTTTCGTACCCCTTTATGAAAGAGCACAAAGCCGTCCCGAAAAGTCACGATTATGTGTTTAGAAGTCATGATAATACCACGAAATAGTATAGCGTGTATTTTCTTTAATCGCAATTATCCCGTCTCGAGTGCTCTATATAATTGAATTTCCGAAACATATGAGTCACTGCTTTTAGATTGGCAACGTCAACGTCCTCCTAGATTCTGTCAGATATTCTGACACCGCCACTCAGCCGAACGTCTTGTATTGCGCCGTAACGAAGGACTTTTAACTGATAATACACGTAGTATTTGCATTAGCCGAGAAAAAGTAGTTATGGCTCGAGGAGCGACCAGCTGACACGACTGTCTTTCATAGCTGAAGGGCAGGCGCACCACGGTTTTTGTAAGTAGCGCTTAAAGTTCTTTTGTTTTTTTTTTTGTTTGGCCACATTGTTACAGCCATCTATATTTCATAATGTGGCAGCGCGTTGCACACTCACGCCTGCCCTATGAAGCATGAGAACAGGCCTAACACGAGCAGTATTCCCAAGGAGGATTAAAAAAATTGCTGGAGTGGAAATGATTGCGCAGAAGTGAAGCCGTTCCTCTGGCAAGATGGTGGCTGTGGCGGCCGTCTTACTAGGGGCATGCTAAAGTATCGCCGTTCAGCGATTAAAAACTAAGCGTTTTCGTCGCACGCCCAACGAGTTTAATGTGGGAACTTTTTCGGGCCACATAGTGCTCCAAGTGCGTCTTCAAGTTACTAGTTTTCCGTAGTGAGCCTCTAATTGGAGGCGAACTTCTTTGAAGATTCAGCCATCCATACTTGTTTCTGTGTGTTATTTCGTCGGGAACAACTATCCTTTAATATAGAACTAACGATGCATTTACATAACGTATCAAAGCCACTTGATCTTTAAGTGGGCACTATCAGAAAAGAGCATGTTTCCGCCATCTTAGCAGTGGCAATAGGTGGCTTTACTTCTGCTGGCAAGCCATCGCAGGAGCTTCCACTCCAGCAATTTTTCTTTAATCCTCCTTGAGTATTCCTACTTAGCGGCGTACCGCAGCACAGGCACGCAGACGGAAGGAGGGAAGGCGTCCTCCCGCTCCATTACCGATTGTACGAGCCTCAGTGCGAACAAGTTGAAAAGAGGGCGCTGCGATGAAACTACGCCCACTTCACCGTTACCTCTTCCCTTTCCAGTGGGAAAACCGTTGCACCTCTATGTACAACAGTTTTCGAGGTACGCTTCTCAGCGGGACACACAGCCACGCACACACACGATGCATGGGTCAACACCGGGCATCGTTAATCACAAAACAGCTGGCTCGTGCGCGCATCCACGCTAATGAGCGGCCACGTACCCGAAGTGCGCAGTGGGCGCGACCAGGTTTACTAGTTCGCGGGCACACGCGGGTACCACGGATCTTACAGAGGAACAGCTTCAGCTGCTTTCATCGAGAGCAGTGCGGTAACTTTCTTCAGCCGCAGCGTGTTTTCGTCGTAATGCTGGTATGATGGTGGTGGTTGTATGCTCAACGGTATAATTGAGGTATCTTCATCAGTTTTTGTTTCAGCACGAAGAAATTAAGAGGTCCTTCATGATTTTTAAGATGTTTAAAAGTGATATATATATATATATATATATATATATATAAATATATATATATATATATATATATATATATATATATATATAGAGAGAGAGAGAGAGAGAGAGAGAGAGAAGAAAAAAGTATTATGAAGGTAGGGAGGTTAACTAGACTAAGTTTAGTTTGCTACCCTACACGGGGGAGAGGATAATGATGGAGAAAAAGAGAGAAAGAGGTAGAGAAGATACGCATTGCGCATAACACACACACACACCGCACACACAGTTCATGTTTCACAGGTGGTCGCACAATGATGTTGCCGTCAAAAATCGTAGGAGGGCTCGCGTGGCTTTCTGGGCTGAAGTAAAAACTTCTCCAGAGTAAAGGGTTGATCATCCAGCCTCTTTGGGGCACACTGGAGAATCCGAAGATCTTATTTAAAGTCTGGACGATGGCACAGGACATGGTCGAGAGTTTCTACACAATGGCAGTTATCACAGTTGGGGGAGTCAGCCATACCGATGCGTTAACTTAATGAATTGGCAAAGGCAAGGCCGACCTACAACCGACACAGCATTGTAGCGTGCCGTCGCGAAGTCTTTGAAGGCAGCTGTAATTGAAGCTAGGTTCTGTGGGCGTCAAGTGGAGTTCAATGGAAGATTCCAATGCATAAGTGCGCTATTATGCGCGATGTGGCGAAGTTCTTTTGCGGCATCGACGCTTGACATGGGTATGAGCAGGGTGGGTGCTCCGTCGTAGGTACGACGGGCAGCGTTGTCGGCGAGGTGGTTACCACTAATCCCACAGTGACCAGGCAGCCATCGAAAGACCGTGTCATGTCCTTTGTTAGTGGCGCAATGACAGATTTCATTGAATTGAGATACCATCTGATGCCAGTTCCCACGTCGTAGATATTGCACAACTTGAAGAGCTGTCTTGGAGTGACAGAAGATAGCCCACATAGCAGCGGATTCTCGCATAACAAATCTAATTACGGCTAGAAAGGTGGCGAGCTCGAGCGAACGCGCTTTAAAGTCACAACTTCAATTGCCGTTGGGAGCATTTCATTTCATGCGTCACCGTAATACGTAAACACTCGAAAGCCTTAATGCGTTTCCCCAGCACGCGGTCATATCTTTCCCGTCACGAGTTGCTTAAAACGTTGCGATTTTGACAGTTTCAAAAAAAGACCTTTCCCTCGGAGCCTGTCGCAACTGCAGAGGTATTGCTAAAGCAGCCCGGGAGCGTCCATGAAAACCACCGGGCGTGATACGAGTTTTCTCAGAATACAGCTTGCGTTCATAAATCCCTGCGTGCAACTTTTTTCTGCGGTTGTAGCGTAACATCCGCAGATTGATGCTGACCCTCTTTTTCATGTGTGAAATTTCATGAGTCTGGATCTGTCAATTTGACAATTTGAGAAATGCTGGAATCTATAGCTGATTCTGCACGCGTAGTTGCGGCATATTTTGTCACTCTCTTCTGCTCGTTTGTTTCATGTCTGCCTGAAATGAAAATGATGTTTCATGGCTAGGATTGAAAATGTATGCAGCTGTCGCGGTTGTATCTGGACGTATACGTGGGTTGACATGATGACCACGTCACTGTGCTGTATCATGCATAAACATATGCGCTATGGAAATGACCGGAAAAATGACCCGGTATCTGTGGTGTCTAGTGAGTTTGTCGTAACATCTCACTATGTGATCTGTTTCGAAGCGGCCCGTAGAAAGTGAATTCTTGCTTCATAAGCATTTTCAATGTTCAGCAGGGTCCCTGGTGAACCTTGAAGGTTTTCAAGGTTTGCGAGGAACCTTGAAGATTCTTTGCAAACTTTGAAAAATGAACCATGGCCACTGTATACCACTGAGGCGGACGTTTGTGTGAGTGTCGTCAACTTCCTTGCTGCTGCAGGTTGTAGAGATGGTGTGGCGACTAAATACGACATGGATTTCACATGTCTTGCAGAGTATGCAGTCGTGAATTGATGTTCGGATTTTTTTCATAACCTAGTATTATTAATCGGGAAATGCGTCAAACTGTTTTGTATTCTCCACATGACTTATCATCAGGCAATCTTTTTGTTTCCAACGCTAATGTCGATCAATGTTTTTAGGGAACATTACACAGGTTTAGTAGACAGCGAGAATTCAGCGCTCGTGTTGTCCTCTTTTGCCTTCCGTACCTCGATTTTGTCTGTTTCTTCTAGCACATTCGTGCTCGCGCTGCAGCCCTTATTACACAGGTTATTTAAATCCACCAGACCAGAACGTTTCATCATAAATATTACCGTTGGCAAATGAATTACCCAATTTTATCAATGCAGTCTACAGTTTCACATTTCGCGCTTTCAGTTTCAGGGTTGTAACTCTAACTAGAAAATTTATCGCTGCTGAATTCTCCCTGTCTACTTTTGCTGCTTAAAACGAAGCAGTCGCGCTCAATGCGTCACTTGAAAAACTGAAAAAAAGGGAAAAAGAATAACAGCAGTCGACACACATCAATTCGGCAAAAAGTACTTTATCAGTCTCAACGGTCAATAGGACGCCACAACCGATCGATGAAAAATGCAAATCAATCGAATACGCAATGATCTAGTTGAAGTCTCGCCCTTTGGAACACTGTTCTCAGAAAGATATCGCTTGTGAAGCTAGTGCACCCTGTAGGGCTTGATATGTCCTGAATCATCATAACCTAGTCAAGCTGATGATGATGATGATGATGATTACAATAATGATGATGATGATGATGATGATGAAATACATATTCTATATTTTAGAAGTAGGCCTAATATCCAACTTCACTCAAGGCGAATGCCTGATAAAGAAACTTGTTGAACGCGAATGCTTTCTACGGAAGTCTATGTTAGAGACGATTGCCTTATACGCAAGGCTATCTAACGCGAATGCCTTGTAACAATCGGCGAAAGGCGAATGCCTTATACACAAGCTTATCTAAGGCGAATGCCCTGTAACAACTTTGTGGAAGGCGATGACTTAATACAAGAGCCTATTTAAGGCAAACGCCTTGTACAAATGGGTATTGAGGAAGTATATGGCCTATACTCAAGCTTATAAAAAAGCGATGCCTTTTACAAAAAGCTCCTTGAGGCGAGTGTCTTTTACAAAATCTCATGAAGGTCAATACCTTAGGCGCAACCCTATTTATAGCGAATGCCTTGTACTTCTCATCAAGTTATAAAAATTTCGAGATTTCAAGAGACATCACGAGATGGAGGCGTCAACATGAATGAAGAAAAAGACATACTAAGTAATAAACGTCGGTCACAAGTCACCTAATATGCAAGCTTAAGCATCTGGTCGACAGCGAGCCGAAAGTCATATGATCTCACTTTAACGTGACGTCATCAATGCTGACCCCTTTGACATCATCGCGACGTCGCAGGTCACCGAAACTTGGGGCATCTCGGCAACGGCATGATTGTCGCTTGGTCAAAGGTCACAGACGCAGTGCTAAACCGTGTGAGCTTGGAAAATTTTGAAATGCTTCGAATCTCGGAGGCAAAGCAAAATCTCGCCTCAAATCTCAGAAGCACAGCCAAATTGTGCTTTGATTCTCAGAGGCAAAGCAAAACTGGCTGAGGAAAAAAGAAAGCCATAAACGAAGACAACCAGCTTTCGCTTTCGGGTTGTCTTGGACGAATGCATAAAGAACTGTGTGCCCTTGCCTTTTCATTTATCATTTTTATGCACCAAGTTTAGGCGATATTTTCTTGAAATAAGAGCCACGATTAGCTATGCAAAGGCGGTCCTTTCAAATTACAGAAACACCAGCTGCTCACACAACAGACGGACTTGCTCGTAGTCTTCGAAAGACACGTTTGGTGCAAATGACTGGAGCGCACAGTAGAGATTCAAATTACCGTTGTGGACAGACAGCGCAAAGGCGGGCTTTTATGTTTCTCCGGAGAAGGCTACGCACCTCTGCTTGCCTATCACGTCTCGTATGTTCAGAATTATCAGTTTGATGGATACCCCTAAATTCTTTATGGCTAATCATACTTTCATCTACTATTAACTGTCAAATGTTCAAACTTCGAAAAACTGAACCTCACAAAAGAAAAAAAAAACAAAAAAGGTCGAGCGTACATGCGCCTCACCTTTCAGGATCTTCTCTTTTTATGTGACACCCACTTTTTAAAGAGTAGGTATTTAAAACAAACATTTTTGAGGTTGAACGAACTAGCCCTTCGATAAATTTTAATTAATTGTGATCCCGAATGTCCCCTCAATTAGGTCTCAATTACTCCGACAGCTTCTCTTAAGTATCCCAAGTAGTCGCACACTATTGAGAATACTTGCATCTTTCAAGCCAACTTCCTATATTTTTCGGAAAGAATTGCATGTCGCGGCTGAGAAATCGATTGACGTTATACATTTAAATATTAACGATTAAATAAATATCTAGTTTTCTATCAGCCCTACTATCTTGCCTTATTTAGAAGTCCTACCATTGCGAGATTATGAGTTCTCTATTATTTTATGTATACTTTTTCCTGGATTGCACACTGTCATATTTGTATTGATCGCAACTGTTATAGTCTACACGACCTTTCATTACTGAACTGCATTCGCTTTTTTGTCATTGTGTTTACATTAGGTGTGCTAATTATTGCATTTTTCTTTTTTTTTTCATTCTTGCTTCCTCTTTCATTAGGTTTTCCTTATTCACTGTAAAATGTATTGCATCAACCGCCCAAAGTAACGCCCGTTCTCGGCCCTACGGGTCAATAAATGAAAAAAAAAATGAATGAACTGAAAATGTATATGAATCAAGCACTATCGTGGTCACTGTTGTTCACGCATTTTAGTAGCATTAGCAGTTGTTGTGATGTGGTTTTAGTTCAGTGGCACTGGTAGTGGTAGTAGTAGTTAGAGCGGTGGTGTTGTAATTGTAGCTGTTGTTCTCGTTGTAGTTGTTGTCATTGTTACTGTAGTTGCTGTTGTCTTGATCGTAGCTAATAAATGAGTCACTTTGCAGCCGGAAAGAAACAGCCAATGGGATCGATCGAATTCTGAATCTGGGTCAAATAGTCCTGGACTCGTCGATACTGAATAGTAATGAGGCCTCTTTAGAATCAAGTATGTGGTGGAGATGAGTGGTGCCATCCTGCCGACGGTGAACACAGAGGGGAAACTTGCAAGAATAATTGTAAGTCATGCACGGGCCCGCCTCTACTTGAGAAAAAAGTTTTTGCAAAAGCTATCGATACTATAAAATTGTCTAACTCGTGCGAAAGCGTTCGTGAACATACGCGCTGCTACAAACCACCTATGTATGATAAGCTCAGTTTAATAACTTCGCCGCATAATACTCTGTGAGGGCGAACTTTGCTTTATAGCTTCGTTTTTTTACAGTTAAGCAACCAAATTTATTTATTTATTTATTTATTTGAATATATATTTATTTATTTGAATGTTTATTTATTTTTTATTTGAATATTTACTTATTTATTTATTTATTTATTTATTTATTTATTTATTTATTTATTTATTTATTTATTTATTTATTTATTTAGTGTTACTCGAACTCACAAGAGAATTCAGTGATTTTCTTTAACATGAATGTATTGACTAAGAGTGAATAAAAAAAAAGATATTTCAAAATTTTAATGTGGAAGTGAGGCAGAATTGTGTTCAAGCCTTTAAAGCTTTCAATATCAGTTATCAAGGCTTTTGAGATCAGCGTTTCTGTTCAGTAGCTAGATATGTATTGATTGCACAAACATGCAACAATGTCTACAACAAATATGTAAACAAGAAAGAAAAGCATTCAACATGAACAAGCAATAAATTTCAAAAAATACACCTATTCGAAAAAGAAAAAACAACTCGTAAGTTAGTCAAAGTACAATACTAGGTATTACGTAACTTGACTTGAAGGTTACCTTCACCAAGGCTTTCACAGATACATAAGATCATCAATCAGTTATTCGGCAGTAAGGCATTAGTCCAACACCAACATATCTAATGATTGAATTCACGCAGGACAGACGACATATTCTGACTCAATTCACTACAAGCAGGCAATGAAACTTCAATGCGTAAGATTTCACATATTTAGTGTTTTTCGGTGAAGTCAAAGGACCTGTGTTTAGAAAAAAATAGTGGTAGACGATTTAGAGTACGTGGTACCCTATTACGGGAGAGCAGAAAGCCGTCCCAGAAATCTAGGCTGCACCTGCAACTTTACATATCATCGCCTTAGGGAGGGCTAAGGTCTTCGAGTTTTCAATCGACAAAGCCTCCATTGAGGATTCAGTAAATAGTTTCGGTAAACAGCCACATTGCCTCAACTTAGATAATACGAAATACCAGGTTTCTCAACTCAAGACACGTTTATTTGCTGTTGCTTTTTTTTTTTACACAACGGAGCATTCTCGAAGCTTCAACGCGGTTGGTGGAGACACTGGGACAAGTTTTGTGGGGAGACCCGATTTCTAGTACAGGGCGCACCGCGCGCTGTTTAGTAAGAACGTTTAAAAGTTGCACTGTATAAAAAAAAAATGGCAGCATATCCACGCAGTGAATGAGGGAGAGTGGGGCGAAGCATCCGTCCGTCCATTCATTCTTGCTTCCGTCCGTCCATGCGTCCGTCTGTGTGGCCACCCGTGCGTCCAGCCGCCCATCCGTGCGTGCGTCTGTTCGTGCGTCCGCACGTCCATCTGTGCGTCCGTCCCTGCGTTCGTCCATGCATCCGCTCCTGCATCCGTCCATGCGTCCATCCGTCTGCGCAGCCATCCGTGCGTCCGTCCGTGCATCTGTCTGTGTGTCCGTTCGTCCACCTATTCAACAATCCAAGTTCCACCATCTCGCATCTTTTCATCATATATTCCTCATATAAAAGCGCCGTCATCCAGCAGACATTCCAAGGACTGAATGAGAGGAGGCACACGCACACTTTCTTACGGCTTGCGCTTCGTGTCTACTTCCCACCTTTAACCACCTCGGGTTCACGGTATATACTATATAGTTCACTGTATTCGTGGCACTGCGGTGCAATGCTCGCTAAACCTTTCTAAAATTAAGGAGGTTACACCCAGCGAGTATAACGTAGCAGCCCTTTCTTGTCTTCTGTGCGTTGTTGCACAATAAAAAATTCGCAGCGTGCGCGTTAACTAAAAGCCAAATTCTCCTGTCGCTCATTCCCCATTATCAGCCATTGACATGTACATTGAGCACTATTTTCATTGATCAACAACGCACAGAAAAAATCTCTCACCGGCACCACCTTGGAGGTCAAAATGTTATAATTGTTACATACTACAACGGCTACGAGGGACGAACGGGTGTCGTTTTAAGGAGTTTCGCCCCTAAAACACAGTGCAGGACTGCAAGCTGGTTCACTAGAAACAACAGAACTTTACCCCGGTATATACAGCCCTTTTTTATCGATATTGTATTTCTCTGCCTAAACATCACGAACTAGAGCATAGCCATTGTTTCTGTGGGACTTAATAGAAAGCCTTATTTGACTTGATTGTCCACGTCAAAGTTTTTCGTAAGCAGCTGCTAAATTCTACACTTAAATCTACAAAAAACGCATAATTAGCAAGATTTCCAGTTATAATGATATCTTAGTTTATGTTACGTTATCTTGTATTTCGTTTTTGTCACTCTGCAACGCGACACCGCTACAAGGAACAACCAATGTACACGGACAATTGCGTACTCACCACTGAAATGTTTTTAAAAAGATAAACACAAAAATAAGAGAAGTACAGCTTTTTTATATGTCTATTGATATTCACTACTTCAAAAACAAATAATAAGAGCAGAAGAAACGCTGCGAGTGTTTCCGGATGAGTTCACACGAAGCTCGATATTTAAATCCAGGTCCACCGCGGGGTGTTCGGTGAACAGTTTTTAGAAGTTCCCCTATCGAAGCACAGTGCATACATTCAGGCTGGTCTTCTAAACATAACGGAAATTTGCTTGCTGTTGACTACTTCGACGCTTATGCATTCTCGCACTTTCAGTACGAGCCGTGAAAACACTACTTCCCGTTGCCTAGTTCTATGTGCACGTGCATTCTCGCCGCTTCGTGGAGAACCTCAATTGAGCTTTGTACATGTATTTATGTTGTACCCTGCCCCTCCTGCATGGGCCACATGGCCTGCAGTATTTTGTAAATAAATAAAATACATAAAACCGGGATTACATTAACAGCCGCAGTGCCGAAGAGCTGGCCGGCTCTCAACAGGAAAATAACCCGTTGCCCTGGCAACCAAACTTTCAACCACGTCTCGTTCGCTCCAGAAGTCAATCCGGACTTCCGCGTTTTTATTTAGCGATTCCGAGAGAGAGCTTCGAACCTAAACAAACACTTCCGCAGCCCTCGGCTACTCTGAGCCTTTAGATAAATCGCATGGGCCTTTCTAATGAAGAAAAAATTGACATAATTTTTGAAGTGGTTTTTACTTGTTGTACACGTCGTTGTTGGTGTCAGATCAGAAGTCGTTCTGAGTGACGGCTGTCGTGTTGTTTGGGTAATGAATCTCTTTACAATTTTGCTACAAGTAATTGTAATAAGTGAAGAAGCTGTAAGACTAAGAAACATAACTTTAAAATATATACTGCAAAAAGTTTTGTCCTTTGTGTGAGGAGGAAGAAACTTTATTCAGAAAAAAAAATTGAAATGCAGGCAGTTTCGTCGGGCCCTCAGTCCAGGGCTCCGCTGGCACGAGCGGCTCGCTGGACCTGGTCAAGCAAAGCTATTTGGCTCTGCCTGTCCTCGTCCGCAAGCCATGCCTCCCACTGCCTGTGAAACATGTGTGGTTGCTTCGTGATGTGTGGGCTGTCGATGTGTGTGGGCCTCTGGGTGCACTCCCATGTTATGTGGCTGAGTGTTGGTACTTGTGAACACCAAGGACAGGTGTCTTTATATCTTGCGGGATATATTCTACTTAGATGGTACAAATTGGGAAAGCTATTGGTTTGTATGCGTCTCCAATCCCTGCTTTGCTGGCTATTCAAGTCCTTATGTGGAAGCCCATATTCCTTTCGTTGCTTCCTTTGTTGGAGGAGGATGTCACGCGAATTGGAAAGAGGTTCAACGTCGTGGCCTGCCGTCGCTCGGTTGGTGATGCCTCGAGCTATACGGTCTGCCACGACGTTCCCCTCCAAACCTTCGTGAGCAGGACACCATATAATGTGATGGTCTCCTGTTATGGGTTTATTTAAAAATTTATACGCTATTTTAGGTAGCGTTCCTCGGAGAAACATTCGGCATGCCGCCTGTGAATCGGAGAGCACAACCACTGATTCTCCCCTGATTTCTGCGTTGGATATGGCTATGGCTATTGCTGCCGCCTCTGCCACTCGTGTGAAACACGTTTTAACCGACGCCATTGTGGTGTGATTTTGTGCTACAATTGCCACTACATGTGACCCTCTGCTCGCTTTACTGACGTCTGTAAAGACGGCTTCTGAGCTATTCTGAAATGCTTTGCGTAAGGAGTCTGCTCTCGCTTTCCTCCTTCCTGCGTGATACGTCGGATGCATATTTCTGGGAATAGGCGCCACAGTTAAATGTGTGCGTTTTTCCGCATCTATTAGCACCGTTTCCTCGTCACAATATAGCGGTCGCAATGTATATCCCATCTTTTCCAGAATTCTTCTCCCATGATAGCTTGAATTGAGCCTTTCCTTTTGAGATAAAAGCACCGCATTCGCATACTCCTCAAAGGTATTGTATATGCCCAATTTCTCTACCCTCTCGGTTTTGGCATTTTCCGGAATCCCCAATGCTGCTTTGAATGCTTTCCTTATTATTGTGTTTATTTGCTTTGTCTCCTGGTTTGTCATTGTCTGGTACGGTAGCGCGTACGTAACTCGGCTGATCACAAATGCATGAACGAGTGCAATGGTTTCTTTCTCCTCTAGTCCCATTTCGCTATTTGCTATCCGCCTGATCATCCGGGCCACATTCGCCGTGGTTCCCCGTAGCCTTTGTAGTGTGTGTGACGTTCCCGAATTTCCTTGTATCCACATGCCAAGCACGCGTATTACATTATTATTATTATTATTATTATTAGTTTTTCCTTCGCAGCCGCCGAACGTGTTTATTGTAATCAGGTCTTACTTCATTTGGAGTAGTCTAGGATAGTGCTATTTTTTTTCATACTTCTGATTCAAGTCTCGAAGTCTTTAATGACAGTTATGTAAGTCTGAGACAATTCTGGTTCTGTCAAATGCGTCCCTGCTTTATATTTTTTGCCGGTTTGAACGCCTCTCCCTCATCCCACATAATCAACACGTAGAACTTCAATCTACGCTCTCAAACTTCGATCTATCCAGAGCCACTGAAATGCGGACATATTCCACGGTGTGTACTGATTATTCAATCGGTATTGCCTTTCTTAAGCTATTCTGATTTAGATTTGAAATCATGGGAATGCAGGCTGCGCTAGAGTGAGCTATCCAAAAATAATGTGGCCGATAGTAAATGAATACCAAAGAAAACGGAAAGAAAACATGAATCGATGGAAAGAGCCTTTCATATTATCTGTGCTGGACGAGTACGAAATGTGCAAAGCGGTCACGCCTAACACAGCGGATAGCTTCGTCACGACAATCCAGGTGCCATAACGTGTAACTGTGTAAAGCCCGCACCATGACAAAAATAATATACCTCAAGCCCAACGACTGAACACTACACACCTCAGTGACGAACTGTTGGGGGTTCAATGTTCGATTTCAGGTGAAGTACCACTGTTCGCTTTCTCTATAATCACAGGGGGGTCTTGGGAGGCGTGACTCTCCGAACAATTGTCGGGAAGCCAACTGGAGAGCCTACATCACGCCCAGCGTGCCGTGGCGGCCGTAGGGACCGTTTTGGAGAGCACCACCTCCGATGGAACCACGGAGATTTTTTTTTTTCACAAATAAAGTCCCTTCTTCCTTTTTACTTGTTCTTCTCTCCCGTTCACCTTCGCCTTGGGCAAGGTATCAAACTGGACGCGCGCCTGGTTGACCTCCCTTATTTTCCTTTTTCATCTCTCTCTCTCTCTCTCTCTCTCTCTCTCTCTGTCTCTCTCTCTCTCTACGCATATACCATTATCACGCCACTTAACGGGATATTCACCTCGCTATGAGGTCCACAAAGCGACACCCACAATGTACGGACTCGAGTGGTAGGTACTCTAGAGTAGAGGAAACTCTCCCTCCGCTACCGTTCCAGTGTTCGCCACTTCCCACCCGATGCCCCGGTAGGCTTCACCGCGCCACACATGGACGGCCGTGCTGCCGCTTCCAAGCCAATCAATAGCGCGTGGCCCGAATCAAGCGAAGGAAGGGGCCGTGGACGTCGATACGACCGAGGTGCTTCGCGGTGAAGCGAACGCAAGGGAAGGCCGGGGAAGCGACGGCATACACAACTACATGCCGTGCAAAAGCTAATAGCGCCACGCAACGGAAAGAAACAAAGTGTGCACAAAGAGCGTTCGAGTGTGCACGTAGAGAGGGGAAGTCGACCCCTTTTTAAGCGGTGGGTGGGCGAGGATAGAAACAATGTAAGAATACGCAAATCTTCTGTGATATTTTGATTGGATTTCAGTCAATGCGATTCAACATTTGCCGGCAAAGGACTCCGATTTCGAGGGAAATTGAATTCGTTTATTGATCCCGAGGTCCCCATCCCTTCCTCTCGAGCACAACCTAGGGCAGCAGTCCCAAACACACAGTCCGCTGACCTTTCGCGGCAGGGTCGGCCCGCGAGTGTCTGTCTTCGCCAATTCTTTTCTCTCTTTCACTTCATCGTCACTTTCACTTTCTCATTAACTATGTTCATGAACTAAAAAGATATTAGTTTCAAGCATTTGTTTCGATAGAAATTACATGCGGTAATCACGTGCCGAAACATTGCCGTTTTTCTTGCGTTGTTTTATTTTTCATGTTTTCATGCTTGTAATCATCATATAACTTACCTTCACTTTATGCTTTGTAATGGTTTGCTCGTGTTTTTTTTTCTTTGTATTGGATCTTTACTTATGTTTTACCTATGCTGTACAAACTTCTTATTGTCACCAATTTCCTCTTTAATGCCTTGTTTGGCCATGCGGGTACGATAAATGAAATGAAACAGAAACTTTTTAAGAACCGGCCTTCATATTTCAATCGTTCTCGAGATTCGTATCGATATGCTTGCCAATTTCTCAGACCAAGTGCCCTTCAGAAATTCGCTTAAGTTTATAGTAATTTTTGGGGGTCCGACGTCCGGAAACAACCATATTTAATTATTATTAAAGGCCCCGTTGTGGAGGGCTCCAGAAATTTTGATCATCTGGTGTTCTTTTAACAAGCACTGACATGTCACAATACGCGGACCTGAAGCTTTTCGCCTCCACCAAATTGTGGCCATTGCGACCGGAATCGAACCCACGACCTTCGGATCAGCCGCCGATCCCCTTAACCACTTCTCCACCATGGCGGACACTTAAACGCAGAAAGCTGGGGCATTACGCGCGACTCACGCATTCCGAACAACCAAACGTTTCCTCCAAATGTGCTTCCCTCGTCGCAGCACTCCCCCCTCCCCCTCCTCCGTTCCCTCCAACATCCACACACGAGGCCCTGAGGAAAACATTTGCGCCCCGGGCTGCAGATGGCGCATTATCGGAATAACTGCAATCGCCCCCCGAAATTCCCAGATGAGTCGCAAATCACGGACGCTCTATTACCGAACGAGCCTGTCGCGTCATCAATCCTGACGCCCGAGTGCTCGACGTTGATGACGCTTCTGGGCCGACGAGCCAATAGGCTGCCTTCGCGTATGTCGCACAATTATGGCTGTGCCGGCGTATGGCCTTAACGGTCCGAATGCGCCTAAGCCAAACACCGCATTAACAAAAACGGTATCACGCTACAGAACAATTACCGCTATAGGAAATATTGGCAAATCATGACGCCCAATATGTCGGTAATAAATGCGCCGAACGATTGGCAAAAGAAAACACAAAATATAAGCATTGCAAATAATACCCCACGATCTTGTATTCACAGAAACCTTATGTACCACAAAGTTGATTCAGTTTGTCGAGTTTATTGGCAAATGCGCACATAAGACTATTGTGATACAAGTGTAAGGTATGAATTGTGGAAAACGTTCGGTCTCTACGATGCGCTCCTGTGTGATCGATATACCCGACTGTCCCAATTAATAAGAACCTCGCCCCTCTTCTAAAAGTTGAGAAAGTATATGAGGTAAACAACAATATTTACCTAAGCACAAAAAAAGATATAAATCTTTCGTAAAAATATTGCTTCCCTTAAACAGCTAAATGTACACGTTGTATCAAGTGCATCTGCGCCTAAAACCAATGCAGCCGGAAACCGGATCTGTGTGCTGCAAATGTCGTAAAAAAAAACATTTTTCTCGGTGTTTCATGTGCTTTAGTTTAGCTTTAGTTTTCTTTCATAGCCAACACTAACGAAGAGCTCACCAAGAGTAACCAAAGTTTGACAATGTGGAAAGCAAGCGGATAATTACGGTTTACATAGCACAAACTAAACACTTTTATTGAAAGGGGATCTGCGTAAAGCTCACATATTAAAACGCGGACAACATGAGTCGCATGAATGCGTATGTGCGTGATAGTTTGATTAAAAGTTGAATCACCCCTCAATGTACGAGGCGAAGTGATAATTAGTTCACAAAACTGTATGGTAACACAATACTCAAATGGGAGCGACACCTTGTCGCAACGAGAGCATTGTATATATTTAGCAGCGAGGTGCTCAAAGTCAAGCTCCTTCGGATTAGCGGGTATGAATGGCGGGTATGAATGGCGACATGTGTGCATAGATGTAGTTTCAATAGTTTCAATAACGATCAATGAGTTGTTCGTAAACGTGGATAACTTCAGACTGTAGACCACACTCAATAGGTTGCGCTCGCCGGCAAACTTCTCAAAGCTACATCTGCCTGCAGCAAATACAAACCTCCTCTTCGTGCCCTTGTTCTCGTTAATGTATACAAGACTGCATGTTCATTTATCGTGGACAGTAACCAACGAAGCAATGTACCAGACTGTACATTTATTTGTTACAGCCAGCAAGCAAAGAATCTATTACAGGCAGTTGCTGCAAGACTTCATGTGCCTGCAGAAAATAACACTTCTCCTCCTGTTCCCTTCGACAGGGTGCCAGTACTCTTTGATAGTACACCAGACTGCACATCTATTCGTCATAGCCAGTAGGCAACAGACGTATCTACGACCAGCATTCTTTTCAAGGGTAGATCGGCCTGTTGGAAAAAATACTCATCATTCTTCTACTCGTGTTCCCTTTAGCAGTGTATACCAGACGGTATACATTAATTTGTTACATCCAGTACGTAACGACGCCGCGATAACACTACAAGTCGAAAAGCAGGAAGACGGAGAGAACGCGATATTTCAAAGCCCACGCCATGCCTCTCGAACATGTGGGCGGCAAGGCATTCCAACACCACCCGGGCAACGATAGCGCCTCGCCGTAGTTCGTCCCCTCGGGGCAGGACATCCCGGGAGCTCGTTTACTTCGGAATACCATCCTTCGCGAGTTGTGGCAGATAACAGGACGGCGTATATGTACTATGTGCGTCCTCGAAATGGATGCTGACGTTACGCAGCAACAAACGATACCACGAGGAAAACATCCCTGCAGGGTATTATTGCTCGAAAGACTTTCTATTAAACTGTTCCCGGCGGCTTCTTTGCTAGGTAGGTTTCTCTTCGCGCGAATGCCGTGTCATTTATCTAAGAAGACATGCGTACTCCATTTTCTTCGTTTCTGTCATACTGATAATGCTCGGTGACATCATAAAGATGGATCCGTCCATCCGTCCGTCCGTCCGTCCATCCATCCATCCGTGCATCCATCCATCCATCCATCCATCCATCCATCCATCCATCCATCCGTCCACCCATCCATCCATCCATTCGTCCGTGGGTCCATCCGTCCATCCATCCATCCATCCATCCATCCATCCATCCATCCATCCATCCGTCCACCCACCCATCCATCCATTCGTCCGTGGGTCCATCCGTCCATCTATCCATCCATCCATCCATCCATCCATCCATCCATCCATCCATCCATCCATACGTCCATCCATTCGTCTGTCAATTCGTCCATCGATCCGTCCATCCATCCATCCATCCATCCATCCATCCATCCATCCATCCATCCATCCATCCATCGCGTGATAGCGAGAAGTCCCCCAACATCCTTGCACTCACGCGAGGAGAAGCGGGAGAGTTGACGCTTGCGCAGCAATGGTGGTCACGTCACACACCTGATGAAGATCCGCCATAAGCTGCATCGCATCTAAAAAAGGCAAGAAGACGTGATTGGAGAGGCACACGAATGGAGATATGCACGCCTCAACATGAATGCCATGAACTTCATGTAATGGTGTGTACCGTATTTTCACCGAGTTACATGTTGTATTTCTTCTTTGCATGCATTTCGCGCTGAAATTTCGACATGCCTAGATAGGAAAACAATCAGGCAAGAAACGAACGCAAGATGACACGATTGAAGGGACGCACTATGACCTGACCACGGCGAAAAGCTTTGCCATGTCGCAATCGGCCACACTGCCGTGACTGAGATCTGTTGACTGCTCCCCAACTGTAGACTGTCACCTCGACGCGCAACAAAACAAACGTTGGAACCCGCATTGAAACCCACCCTTGGCAAACTACCGTTGTCAATGTGTTATCGCGTGAGCGCAACCGAGTCGCGCCTACCACGAGCAGCCACATAGCGTGCTTCCACATGGGTCGACTGCGAACGACCACCGACGTGCGTGACATGACTGCGGAGCGAGTAGAGCGAACACTTCCGTGTGCGTCGGGGCGTAATGTCACTTTCGACAGACCCGCGCGGCCTTTAGGCAAAGGGAACGACCGAATGACGTCGGTAAAAACAAAGATTAGACAGCACAATTACTAGCCGAGCTTGAATAAAGGCCAGGTTATGGACATATACCGTGTATGGCCAACAGTAACCAAGGTTTCTCTACGCTAGCCTACAAGTAATAATATCTCGGATTTAACGAGCCAAAATTGCGATACGATTATGAGGAACGCCGTAGTGGAGAACTGCGGAAGTATGGACCAACTGGCGTTTTTTTTTTTTTTTAACGTACATTGAAATCACACAGCACACAGGCTTCAACCATTACGCCTCCCCTGAAATGTGGCCCCGCCGCGGTGGTCTAGTGGCTAAGGTACTCGGCTGCTGACCCGCAGGTCGCGGGCTCGATTCCCGGCTGCGGCGGCTGCATTTCCGATGGAGGCGGAAATGTTGTAGGCCCGTGTGCTCAGATTTGGGTGCACGTGAAAGAACCCCAGGTGGTCGAAATTTCCGGAGCACTCCACTACGGCGTCTCTCATAATCATATGGCGGGTTTGGGACGTTGAACCCCACAAATCAATCAATCAATCAATCCCCTGAAATGTGACCGCCACGGCCGGGATCAAACCATTGACCTTCGGGTTAGCAGCCGAGCGCCTTAACCACTGAACAATTGTGGCGAACACTAGTTGACAATTATCCTCATTTAGCTGCAACTAACACTTATCAAGCCCTAAACAAGGTGCGGAACGCGCGTTTGTGCACCCCGAAAAGCGCTATAGCGTAACTCGTAATATTGTCGCAGTCACATGCGGCAGAATGATGTTGGCCGTACAGAAATGCTTCTTACCGAAGTAGTATCACGTCCAAAGATTCAATTAAATGAAACGCCTCTACGCGTAGGCGCATCAGAAAGCTACCGCATGTCCTCTGCTATAACCCGGTACTAGTAATCCTTTTATCTGCATTTCGCTTGAAAACTTGGCTGACACTAGCCGGTACACCTCGTTTGCCGAAGTATTCGCCCACGCGCATTGTGAAATGAGCAAAGAGATAAAAGGAAGACGCTTCAACGATTCGTGTAGTTTCTCGCAAATGGCTGTTTCTTCTTTTCCATGAACGTGACACACCCGGGAGAGAGCTCGGGCTGCCCGCATACCCCGAAACCGAGAGTACCCACGAAACAAGCTTCGGTGTGAATTCGGTAAAATCAAATATGCATGCAGCGCATCCAGTGTCCGCTTGGTCATATTTTGCTCAATCTCTTTCTGCTTTGTTTTCCTGGAATACAACCCCTTGAGTTTACTGAAGACAGCAGCGCAACAGCTTCTCTCCACAGTAATAAGTGTTTTAGTTCTTGATTCCTTGAAGGGTCACTAAATTCTTTACTTTTGGAACCACTCATAGTCACGCAAACACCTTAATAGCAAAGTGAATAAGCAGCTGGCGACGACTTTCGTTTTTTAAGACGATAGTCTTTCTTGGCCTACTTGAACGCGGAAATTTTGGTCCATCTTTCCGTCCGTCCGTTCATCTCTTGTCGGTCGGTCGGTCGGTCGGTCGGTTGGCCGGCCAGCCTGCCTGCCTGCCTGCCTGCCTGCCTGCCTGCCTGCCTGCCCAAGTGACTGCATTTACTCTTGTGAATATTGTCGATCAAAAAGTAAAGACTGCGCAAATCTGCGGTGCAACTTTAATACGTAAGTTTTGAGTGGTGTGTTCATTCACTATAAAATACATAGACGCGTAATTCTAAAGATCCTAGTGTTTCTTACACTGCACTGAAAATGCGACAACGTGCACGAAAAAAAAAACGGTTGGCCGAGGACTATCGTCTTTCAACATTTGCAGGGAAGCGCGCTGATACGCGGTCAATTTTAATTGTTTCATTTCAGTCACGCCCCCTTTTCGTTCAAGGTCTCACACGAGATAAACAAGGCTTCATTTCTCCCCAACAAACAATGAATGATGTGAAAGTTTGACCCGCGAAAACACTCGGTAAGTTTTCTTTTTCGGCAATATTCGTGGCCCAAAGGTAAAAAAACAACACGCGATTCGATTCCTGATCATCAATCTGGCTTGCGCTTCCAACTCTCCACCATTCGCTTCTCTCTATCTATCTCTCGCTCTCTTCAAGATCCTGTTTTTCATGCGCCTGCCTGCACGACATCAGCTCAGAAGTGTTTACGCATCCCGGTTGATCTCCGTTCTCTGTTCTTTACGGTACGTCCCAGTGAAAGAGTTTTTTTTTTCTTGCTTTGTTCAGTAAAAAGACAGCGCCTGGCAGCAGCTACGCACACATGTCACTCGCTGCCATTCGCGCTAGGAGTAACGCGAAGCCGCTTGTAGCGAGAAAACAGCCCAAGGCTACCACACATTATCGGCATTTGCGGGGCCCCCGCCCATATTGCATTTCCGTGACGCAGTTTGTTCTTTCCATCCCTCTCTTTTCCATCCGCTATGCTGTGTGCTCAAACCCCTATCTTCGCGGCCTCATCAGGACAGTGTGCAAACACTAAGACACGGCTGGCCTGCCAAGGTTTGTTTGCCTTTTCCAGACCGGTCTGCCATCTTGCTCCTCTCTCTCTCTCTTTTCCTCTTTCTTGTTTATTCATTACTACTCCGAAACCGTGTTCACTTCCTTCTGACGTCGGTGCTTATCCCGACAGTCCACACGTCGAACTTAGTTGCTTTCGCGACGGGAGTTTTCGACACTGTGAGGAAATTGAAAACCGAAAGTAAACGACAACTAGAGAGAAACAGTGTACCTGCGTCCTTTATTATTTTTTTTTTGTCACCTTGCCGCGCTATCGGAAGGGATCTAGCGATCCGACACTTACATACGATGGAAACTTCGCACGATACGGTAAACGCAGTGTTCACAGTGTTCACAGTACCGTAATACGACCCAGCATAATAGTGCTAGGTGTGGATATTAGTCCTGGTTGCATAGTATAGTAGTTCTGGTTACATGGTACTCAGAGGTGTGTATATACACAATCGGACACGACTTGAGAGGTATGTCCTCTATGGGGTGCCGAAGTAGCAGAAATTGCTTTAGTGTTGCAGTGATTGGTATCGTTTAAATTAGTTTAACGTTAAGGAGGGTTACAGTTGAAGCGTCTTTCATTCATACAACCGAGGTGACTGAGTCAATCACTCAGCCAGTTCAGTCGTACATTCGTTCCTTGAGATCGAGTGGATCAGTGAGTTGCTTGATTCATTCACTGAGGATGAGCGGGTCAGTTCGTTAACTTGTTGATTCATTGAGGTTGCGTGAGCGAGTGAGTGAATTGAATGATTGATTTATTCATTCATTCGTCAGACCAATCAATTAGCCGACCAACCGACTGACCAATTGACTCATTGACGACTGACTCGCAATTCATCATTCAAAAATCAGGTAAGGTACGCTGTTTAGTTAGACATGCGCTTCCGCATTTCAAACTCTTATGCGCGAAGACATCAACATATACGAAGCTTGAATTATGCGTCTTCTTTGAGTCACTTGAGTGCATGGGTATCACTTTTCTTTTTTTGAGAACCTCCAAATCACTACAAGACGTGATGAGGCCACGAGTGTAGTTTTAACGCCAGTGCACGATTCCAAACGGGCATGACATGAATTGGGGTATAGATCGGCCCCGTGTTGATCCTTCGTCTCGCGTAGCGGCTTACACGGCCTCTACAAATCGACGTCCGGAGATGTCGACCCCGTTTTAGTGGCGACCCGCTCGCTGTACGTGGCGTGATCTTGACGTGTTTTCCCGCGCGCAGCACCCCGAGGCGCCCGAATAAGGGTCTCCCAGAAACAGGCTTAGCAGAAGCGGCGCGCTGGCTTCTCGGAATTGCCACTCGCGTGATCGGCTCTCTGCTCCCTGGCGGCTGATTGCATGGGCAGCCCACGCAAAAGCCGCCAAGTGGAAAGCGAGCGAGCCACGACACACGGGCGGATGTTTTCGACGAGAAGCGTGCATGACGGCGGAATAGGAGAGGGCGGTCAATGCAGAATCACGTAGAGGTCCCCGTAATAAAAGGCAGCATGAGTTTGTGATGTTTATGGTAACACTGGTTGCGTAAACAAGAGTGGTAAGGAGCATGTATGTAAACAAGTTCCTTCCTGCCAATTAACAAGTCCCCGGCTGCGTTTCCAACAATGTGGCGGAAACATATTTTGGCGAATGATTCTGCTCAACCAATTCAGTAGTGGCCTTCTATCACCAAAAATTCCGTCCCTCACACATATATAGGGGGGTATGCAAGTGCAAGCACAGATACGAAGCAAAAAATAAGGCATTTATTTAACGTTGAAAAGGAATGCAGTTCCACCACAGGGGCGAAGTAATGAATGCCATAGCAACAAGTCGACAGCGGCTATCCGCGGGGCGATGTTATCGATTTGAACATTATACAGAACATGACGGCGACGCCGACGGCGAAACTGAACCAACGCCAAAAGAATCTACACAATTTCTATAGGAAAAAAAATACTCTCCTGAAAAAAAGACGTGTCCATGGTAAAAACGCAGAATAAATGTCACTTTATCTTTTCTCACAGTAGTTGTATCTGCACTCCTAATTACACAATGATCAATTGAAACTGAACTAATGTAGCTACAGCCACTTGATTTATACACGTTTGCTTTGAGAGCAATCGTTTTTATATATACTGTAATATTTAATAAGTCCGTTGTGCGTGGTGTGGAACAGTCAAGGGGCACACTAAGGATTTTTTTAATGATTTTGGGTGTTCTTACCTTTCTTTCTCATAATGCTCTGAATATCAGAACTATGTGCAAACTATGTCAGTTGCACTTAGACCCTATTATATGTGCTCGTTAACACCCAGCTGCAGCATCACAGAGTACTGTAAAGCACGTGCAATGGTTTAGCTGAAATCTCATCATAAGCGGCTTTCTAGAGGCACCGCATAAATTGTCGTCGTTTGGATGAGAGCAATAAGACTCGCGCCCGTCCATCGTTCGGTGACCAAAATGCTGCATTCCGCGGCGGGCCGCTCTCAAACTTGATCGCCGAACGAGACCAGCCGACAGACAGACCGACAGTCATCGGTTGGCTGCCGCGAATGATAGACATTCCGCAGTGGAAGGAGGAGGAAATGAGGGGCAGCCAACTGTCGGGAGCAATAATGACTGCGTGATGAACGATCGTCATTCTCTTCGCTAATGCCTATATCGGAAAGAGAGAGACTGGACGTCATTCTTCTCTCTTTTGGGGTATATCACCGAGAATAGAAAAGAACAGATGAAGAGAGCAGGTGAAAGGGAGGAGAGAGGGATAGAGAGAGAGGTTGAATGGACGTCAGTCTCTTTCGTAAATGGTATATAACCGAGAAAAGAGAAGTGGAAAGGGAGAGAATGGGTGCCATTCTTCCCTCTTAAAGAGTATATATAAACAGCGGAAGAGAAAGAGAGGGGAAAGGGGGGCTCCCTCAATGATGGTGGCGGTGTGGCACGTCAATTACGTAACCGCGCAAGCCAGTCAAACGGGGAGAAACAGGGAGAAACAGGAAATGAGCGGCGTCCGTTTGTTCTCCCTATCTCGGAAAAAAACGGGTGCAGGGTTGCTTGAGCCGGAGATATGGGGAAAGTGAGAAGGTGCAGGAAGTCAAGAGACACCGTCTTCCTCTATTGTCCTATGCTCCTTCGCTACCCGTTAACTTTTCTCGACTCATAGGAAAAGGGAAAACATTCAGTTTGTCTCTATTTTAGAAGTGTGCGTGTGTGTGTCACGTGACAATTAGTGGAGTGCCTTCGTTTACTTTTGACGCCACACGACCGGTGTAGCCTCCGATTGCCCACAGATGGCTTGCGTGTTATCAGCCTAACACGTGATTCTTCACAGTAGAGAATAGTGAACACCAATTATTCCGAAAAAGAAACAAAAGCAACACGCCAGGAGATCATATTTTGATATCACCAAGAAAAAAAAGGGCACAAAAAACAATGGATTAGCCAAGAGATTGCTCAGCCAACCTGTGCGTTTCTGAGACAGGATAAGAGAGATGAGGCAGGAGGAGCACGGATGAGGTGAACTTACGCATTGTGTGGCGCTGTATGCTTTCTCTTGTGGGGAAGGGGTCAAGAGGTGGGTGAGGGGGGGGGGGGGGGGGCTTCACGGGGAGTGGGGCGGGTTATGCGGATGCGTGCCGCGTAATTTGAAGTTTTCAGAGGTTGTGAACGAAGAAGAATTTTGAGGGACTGGCTGCGCAAATGGAGCGTCATGCGGGTATAGACCACATACATCTTTTCAACGAGGGCTATCTGGGTGCCGCCATGATCTCCCCTGGACCTCGCTTATCTTGAAGTTATCTTTTTTTTTACACACACTTCCGTACTCACGACCACACAGAGTACTGGACCACACCACACAAACAGCAAATACGGAAGTAGCCATGTGCCCACTCTCTCCCTATCTTCGCATAGCCATGCGTCCACTCTCTCTCTCTATCTTCGCATAACCATGCACCCACTCTCTCTCTCTCTATCTTCGCATAGCCATGCGCCCACTCTCTCCCTATCTTCGCATAGCCATGCGTCCGCTCTCTCGCCAGCTTCACATAGCCATGCGCCCACTCTCTCCCTATCTTCGCATTGCCAAGCGTCCACTTTCTCCCTATCTTCGCATGGCCATGCGCCCACTCTCTCCCTATCTTCGCATAGCCATGCGTCCACTCTCTCGCCAACTTCACATAGCCATGCGCCCACTCTCTCCCTATCTTCGCATTGCCATGTGTCCACTTTCTCCCTATCTTCGCATGGCCATGCGCCCACTCTCTCCCTATCTTCGCATTGCCATGTGTCCACTTTCTCCCTATCTTCGCATGGCCTTGCGCCCACTCTCTCCCTATCTTCGCATGGCCATGCGCCCCCTTTCTCCATAGAGTGGGAGCATGGCTATGCGAAGCTGCGTGTTCTCTCACTTCATATGAGAAAGGGCTCGGCGTGCGTCAACAAGACACGCGCTGACGCGCTGCAACGAATGCGTGGGGTCAGGGCTTTTAGAGAGCAGAGAGCACGAGCCGTGGCTTCACGTCAAGCGGTTTCTTCATTTTCTTCCGTCGAGGTCGCATGCTCTCCGGTTTTATTCGCCGCGCAGAGGAGGGCGCCACAAGTACATCGTGCAATGTTACGTCACATGACGTCACGCCAGAATGTGTGACGTCATTACGGCGTTACAAATTTTCGCAGGCTGTATTGTCGGGATGCCGTCGTCAGGTGAAATCAACACGTGGTGGGGCTCTTTTTGCCTCTCTCGTCCCTGACGCCGCGGAACAGTCGCCTCCCATGGTGTAATTTACCGCTTGGAGGCATCTGATGCGTTCACCTTCAAGAAACGCTCTGCCGTGGCAGCACCTTCAGCGTGTGTCAGCTTCTGTACGCCCATGTCGCAGCCCGGAAAGTGTTCGTCTCCTTCACCGTTAATTTTTTTTTTTCATTTTCTGTCGGGCAGGGTGCTGATTGGAATCACCCAACGTGGTTACCGTTATGTAGGAATGTGTAAGTGAAAGCGATTCTTACGACGTGCCCAAGCTGAGCAAACACCGATGTGGGAATGGAATGTTTAGGTGTCTTCCGTGGTATTCAGGCAACGCAAATCCGTTACTGCGCGTAGGATAGAAGTTAGGCCGATGCAGGGTAACAAAAAAAATAAAAACAAACGAGCGCGACAACTGCGGTCATAGAGAGGGCCAACGTACCAGATTATTTGAAGTGGCCGTTGTCGGTCGGCTCCTGATCATTCTGCCCTGGTCAGAGCATCATGCCTCCCCAACCCACAATGTGTTAAATAGTGGCTGTAATACCTATAACATCACGCAAAGGGGAAAATTCACTGAATCAAGACAATTCAAAGGCCACAACCATCTCTTTTTTTACCTAATTGTATAATTTTCGCCCCCCACCCCTCGATAAAAGCTTCCGGCACCTCAAATATTCTTGCGCTGTTTCCAGGTTCGAATACGATCCAATCTTAGTCACCTGAAGTGCTATTTTGTAAGCGTTTTGTGAGAAAATGGAACTAAACGTCATAACAAGACGAGGGAAAGCACGCAACAAATAAATGAGCAGACACAACTAAAGATGTCGAATAGCCCGCCCCACGCTCTCCTTCGCTTCCCCGTTTGGTGACATTGAATTTTGTAACATTGTCTTTCCAAAAAAATAACTAGAAGAAACTCTGGCGCTGTGATCTTTCAGCCATCATGAGATCTATGGGTAGTACACGGGTTTGTCTATAGCTTGCGGGCTTCAAATTCACTTGTCACTACGTCTATTGCTGAGTTTTGATTTTGTGTCGAATAAATAAACGGACCCTTGTGAACTTCTTGCACTCACTTGGGCTGTGTTCCAATAATCGCCGTAAACGGCTAAATAGACAGCTAAATGGACGGCGGCCATCTTAAGTCCCATTCCGATTCTCACGTAGCCGGCAAAATGCACAGCTCCGAGAAGACCGCATCGTAGACAAGTACGATGCAGGCTACTTTGCTGTATAAACAAGATGGTGGCTCAGCGAATCGCTCAGAAAGATCAAATGTCGCCGGAATGCTCGTCTACACACAAACATACGTCTTGCCAGACGCTCAATGTGAGTAACGTTTATTTGTTTTTTTTTTATTTCAACACGAAATAAGCCAAAGGCCAAGGTGGTGAAGCATAACTGCTAAACGTCCGCTGAACTTCGTCTTCCGGCAATGCGAATTCCGGCCCAAGGAGACAAACGGAGTCGAAAGAATAAAAGTTAGACTGAAGTATATAAAAATCCATGTTTTTCTAACAATCAAGTGGGCGCTCCAATTGATATTTCCTTTCTCTTTCGTGATTCGCGGGAAATTGTCAAACTTGACCTGTAGTTCATCACTGTTTATCTGGTTTTTAGTGCAGCTGACTTTCGCTGAACTCACGTATACTGTGTGAGTCGTGTTTAAATCTACTCCTCACAACCGCCGTGCGGCGCTAGTTAATACTGTCAGGCCTAATATTTTACGCATGCGCCAATTCTCGGCCATTTGAGAAAAAGCATTGGTACAGCGGCAGCAGTAGCTGTTTCATTTTCATCTAAGCTCTAACCATGTTTACACTTCAATTTAGCGTGTAAATATTTTTTACTAATTTTTCCTACGGCTCGACAATTTGTTAATCATTGTATAATTGCACAGAAGCTAGTGAAATATCGCTGAGATTCTAAGTAAGTGTATTACAAAGTTAATTACTTTTTTTATGCAGCTAGAAGCACAAGATTGATTGATTTGTGGGGTTTAACGTCCCAAAACCACCATATGATTATGAGAGACGCCGTAGTGGAGGGCTCCGGAAATTTTGACCACCTGGGGTTCTTTAACGTGCGCCCAAATCTGAGCACACGGGCCTACAACATTTCCGCCTCCATCGGAAATGCAGCCGCCGCAGCCGGGAATCGAACCCGCGACCTGCGGGTCAGCAGCCGAGTACCTTAGCCACTAGACCACCGCGGCGGGGCTAGAAGCACAAGACGAGTTTTCAGTTTCCTGAACTTAAAATTGTTTTGGTCCTGATCGGCAGATAGTAATTACAACCCCCCTTTTTAATTAACCTTGCTCCTAATTAGTTTCAACATAGAAATCAATCCGAAAAAGGGTGTTTCTTTTCCTTACTACTACTCAAAAATGAGCATTAGTGATTCTGGAGATTAAACACGACAACACAGCACCCAGAGTCTGTAGACTTACTAATTAGGCTAACTTTCACCCATAGCGTCTGAATTTTGGATAACGATGTCAGACTACAGTGCTGGTTTTTTTTTTTAAGATGTCACGCATTCTTTATTTCTTCGATATTTCACTGTGACTTCTCTTCAATGCATAACTACTTGTTCAAGACGACGAACGTTTGGCTAAAGAGCTTGGCACAAACAGACGATACTAAATACTCCGCTCTGTTGAGGAATTTGGCAGAATATAAACATATAAGGGGTGTAACGAAAGCTTTAAATTGCTTCAATAGTGCAGACGGTTGAAATAGCTGGTTTTTCATTATAAAAAAACTCAAACTATATAACACAAACGAAGACCGACTCACGAGAACGGGGCTTAGAAGGCTTCGTCAGGGTCGATGACGTTTGGCCCTACTATGGTGAAAAGAAAACAGTTTGCTGACGTAAATCGAAGCTCATGAAACGTCATATAGATTTACATTTGACGGATCTCAAATGCCGGTTGCTTGGGAAATATTTGCCATGAATATTAAGCACTAATTGCAGCTAAAACAAGGCTACCTGCCGCCAACGTAATTGAAACGGATCGAAAGCAACTTCAAGCGAGAAACAACTTGCGATGAAGGATCGAAAATTCAATGTGTACATTAAACAAAGGTTTTTTTTTTTTTTGCTGGGTGTAGTGTTAGCTTAATCACCATATGCAGTAATACTGCACCAAAAGAAAATTAAAAGAATAGAAGAAGAGGGCACCTAATGACCCAAAGAACGCCCACTTTCATGACGCAAGTGCTTTGAAATCTCGACTTCGTTTCTGGCATCTAAAACAACAGACAAAGTAATCAATCGTGAAGTAAAGACGCAAAACGCAACGACCTTCGATTATGGTCATTTTTAATCTCTGGAGAGCGGGGCGTTTCGAGTACAAGTTTTTTTCTTGTTCCCGAAAAAAAAAACAGGGCTCGCGGAAGCACCAGCCGTGATTGAGGTTAATGAGGGATTCATGGATGTCGAAGAACATTGTGCTGGGGATGCCGGGAAGGGCCGTTAGGCGTTCGAGTCGTTAATGACTAGGCAGCGTACACTTGCGAGGTTCGCAAAGGAGAGTGACGTCAGGCGATGACTTGTAAGATCTAACAATATAAGATGGCGTAGTGGCCTTTTGGGGAATTATCAAATTCGGGCTTGCAATTCAGGGGAATAGTACTTTACCTACTTTTGTGGAAAGGGTGGGGGTGATATAAAAATATAGAACCTAATGTAAACATAGAGCGTGAAGTATGACGAATGTGCTTCAGAAAAGTGGAACTATACAATCAATCATGCAGCGTTTACCACCGATTGGCGTTTAGTATTCCACCACGCAGATTGAGAAAGCAATTACTTATTTGTACGAAAAACTGTTCTTCAGAAGTCGTTTCCAGAACTTTGTTTTCTCCTGCTTCGCTCGAGTTCAAAGTACAGATTGTGCGCACAGCTGGAAAACACGTCAGAGCCTTCGAAACGACTAGGCAACTGTCGCGCACAAAAATCAAAACCTATGGCGTACAGCATTCTAGGATGTGTGCCCATGCCAACACAAGTGCAGCCTATCACACAATCTTCAGATATACATCTGAAACCTTCTTACACGCGCGTCGTTTGAATTAAAAACTAAGAAAGAGGATGTCAGTGCTCCATTATCAGGCTGTAGCAAATATTGGTCCCCAGTTATCATTAATTAGTTAACAAGAGCTGTCAGTAGCTCTTGGCACTCTACTAACCACAGTGGCCAGCTAAGTCTCATATGTCGTCTAATAGACGCGGCAAATGAATTACGATTTCCAGGAGTGAGGTGTCCACACTTCTATGAATAAGACAGCGAGAGAAAAAGAAATACTTCAATAAAGAGCTGGATACATTTGTCTGGCTGTATGCCTGACGTGCTACTCTAGGTACTGGGGGATAATTATGATATGTATCATGATACACACAGCACATACAACCACATACGTAGGCTACCATATTTAAAAAAAGTTTCATTGAGGCTTGTGGCTGGAAAGAAATTCAGCAGTGCTTTTGTGACGCGTAACATACTGAAGAGGCTTTGCCATGGGCCCAGAATATGTGTCGACTCCAAGTTTGAGTCCCGTTGGAGATTTGAGGCGACCTGGCGCTCAAAAAAATTGTATTTCTCCTGCCTTCTTTGATCGTGGACGTGTGCGTTTTGCCGAAGATTGGCAGCGTCTCTCGGTTGGCTATTGAGTAAACCAAAGTTCCAGCCCCAGACGAGGTCTCTGACTGTTCGCACAAAAGCAAACACCACAAAACACTTCCAAAGTTCATGCCAAACAAATGCGACGCTGAGCACAAAATAGACACATCTACACCAAGCATATCCTTTAAAGGTAAGTTTTCCTCACAATCAAAAAAAAAAACGATGCCAAAGAACCGGTTCTTCTATAACATACCTCTCGACCAGTTTCGCAACTCGAACAAACTTAGCCGCATCCTAAATGTCTCGCCGGAAGAAAGCAAACTCCGGTACCTGTAGCGTCCTAATCGTGCCCCCAGAAACAACTATTCAAGGTCGCGCAACTAATGCACTGATGCAACCGTACGTAAATCAATAACGAAGTGCTGAAGCGTGACGTAGCGCTTACTGGGAGTCCATCTTCGCCTGCGCTGCAACCATTGTGATTGGCACCGAAACAATAACTCAGCGTGACTAAAATGTTCTTTTAAGAAGCCGGAAGGTGGCACCACAAAGAACGTTTTTATGGGCCAGAGCACGGTCCGTCACCTACGTACAATAGGAGGTGTCGGGACATAGTTGCGGTGAAAACATACCTTTACGCAGAACTTCACGTGACCTCAGGACCAATGTAGTATAATAATAATAATAATAATAATAATAATAATAATAATAATAATAGTAATAATAATAATAATAATAATAATAATAATAATAATAATAATATAAAATAATAATAATAATAATAATAATGATAATAATAATAATAATAATAATAATAATAATAATAATAATAATAATAATAATAATAATAATAATAATAATAATA
This sequence comes from Rhipicephalus microplus, assembly GCF_043290135.1. Lineage (NCBI taxonomy): Eukaryota > Metazoa > Arthropoda > Arachnida > Ixodida > Ixodidae > Rhipicephalus > Rhipicephalus microplus. The sequence goes on along the minus strand of NC_134708.1, from coordinate 22,593,647 downwards.
ATAATAATAATAATAATAATAATAATAATAATAATAATAATAAGCCTGCTTACGTCCACTATAGAGAGTGTGCTCTCTTATGTTTTGCCAAGGAACCCGGTCATGTGCTTTCTGCGGGCATGTTATACCCGCGAACCTCTCGATCTCATCAACCCACCTGACTTCCTGCCTCCTCCCATCACGCTTGGCTTCTCTTGGAAGCCAGTCAGTTACGGCTAATTATCAGCGGTTATCCCGCCTACGCGCTACATTTGGTGCCCATGCCCATTTCTTCCTTCTGGCCCGTGTGCTCAGATTTGGGTGCACGTTAAAGAACCACAGCTGGTCCAAGTTTCCGGAGTCCTCCACTACGGCGTCTCTCATAATCATATAGTGGTTTTGGGACGTTAAACCTCACATATCAATCAATCAATCAATTTCTTTCTTCTGACTTCGATTGAGATGTCCTTACCGCCTGTTTCTTTCCTGACTCACTTTGTTCCTTTCTAGTTCCTTGAGGTACAGTGTGACGAACGGCAAAGCTACTGGGTTCTTGCGAAGTTCTCACCGTTATGACTACAGGCTGGTGACACAAATATTTGATGATGATAATGATGATGGTTATGATATTTATCTCCATTGGTGTGCCTTTCGAAACATAACGGTGAACAGTAGTCCCCTAACTTACTCGTTTTCATAACCTATAACTCCACCTGATACAGTGTAGCCCCCTGGCTGCTTTTTTTTTTCTTTACACAAGCTTTTCTTAATATGTGCCGCAATCTACGTGTGCGAGGACTCTTGTTTGGTTATGTTACGTGATGTTTTTTTTTTATCAAGACGTATGCCACCTCCTTCTGAACTCAAAGACACCGTCTTGAATTGGAACTAGTGGGATTTGACAAGAAACTATTCAGAGTGATAAAAACTTCCGGGCCCTTGGCCAATCAAATACATACAGACGTATGTTTTAAAGCAACGCTTTCTTCAAATCAACGGCATTGCTAGTAATTATTAAGGCATTTCTGTGACAATTATGGCGTTAAGTTTCAAAAACACAATATGATGGGAGACACCACACTGACTGTTATGTTGCCCCTATGTGCGGATTAATCCCCATGATGAACAGACGCTTATAAGATACATTGCCGAATGCATTTCGGACTGTTTCTTTTACAATGTGATGGTATTATTTGATATGTGCATTATTTGATAGTGTTTTTCGCATACATGTGTGCTCTTCTTGCCATGTCGTACAGTTTTTGTGTGTGCCTGTTGGGCTGTATGCTCAATTGATTAAATAGATAAAGAGTAGCCTTTGCTCGCTTCATTACTGCTACTCTTTACCTATTTAGATAAAGAGCAGCATTCGAGTCTGCGCCAACACCTCCGTTACAACGTATCAATATAAAATATTCTATAACCTTACAAAGCTAACGGAAACAAACACTCCAGCACTCTCTTACCACGAACCAATGACGACGTCCTGCAGGCACATCTCGAAAGACCAAGAAGATAAACTTGAACAGCGACAGATGTCTTCTGGAAACGAGGGGCTCCTTCAAGTTCTTTCAATGACCTCGCCAAATAGGTACAGGCCTGAGTGCTCCGAAAGGAGCTATCACGTTTAGCAAGGAGGTCCTTCGAAGGAAACAGCACCATCACATCAGTGTCGAGAAGGCCAAACGAGTCCGGTCGGGAAGGGTCCACCAAATAATGAAGCTGTGCCCGAACGTACGGCTTAACCGAGCTTCATACGAAAGCAATTCACAGAGACCCAGGAGACAGCCAAGAATCTATTTCTCTCTTCCCCGAAAGCTACTCATTCTTTGGCTTACAGAGGAGTCGACGTTAGACTCTTCAGACTCTGTGGTCTAAAGAAGGTATTTTAGTAGCCGTGCCTTCTTCGAAGTTGCGTTTTGTAAGTAAATACACCAAGACGAATTGCCTTCCAACCCAGACGCTGCTTACTGCGTTCATCACATTCCTTTACACATGAGAGCCTCGGTCCGGGCGCTTTATCTTTAAGATATCTTCTAATACTATGTCTCTCCGCTCACCCATTTAGCAAACAAGCCAACCAAGCTATCGCACACGATGGTAAGTCCCAGAAGCCGGTCAAGAGATGACCAACAATATGGGCCACCAAAGAGCCTTTAAGCGAAATTCAAAGACATTTTTGGTTGTGCGGAAAATGACACAAAGCTGATGACGTGGTGAACCAAGAGGAGCATGAAAACATGTCTACTAACGCGCCTTTTTTTTTCAATTTCTGGAAGTTTTCGTGTACTGAGTACCTTCCTCATGCATTTCTAAGCTATTTTTGTATAAGTGTTTTTAACGGAAGCCCTTCTCGCGGCTACATAACAATTTACCCATTATTTCTTTCAGTACGAAGCCTATATAGAACCGTGCCGTCATTATTAACATGCGCAGCTGTCACTTCTAGTGAAACTCAAGCTGATTACCTAGTCTACAAGGTACATCCGGAGCAATAACGCCAGACAGTGAACGCAAAAAAGGCGCTTGTATCAATTTCTGAAAGAACCTGCGCCATCTGTTCAGTCTGTAAGCATGTGGGGCCAGCATTGTGAGTGACGCTTCAGTTTCATGAGTTTTTTTTTTTTTTTTTTTTTTTGCTGTGTCACGATGAGATTCAGTCTAACAAGCTTTGCCTTGCCTGACGTGGGCAGCGCAGTCACAATAATGTAACCATTGCGCCCATGACATTTGAATGCACACACCCTTCTTTAAGCCAGTGCAACGAGCATTGCGTGAAAAATGCATTCGACTGGCGACATATCACAATAAGAGGAACATTGGACAGTCGTTTCTTTCATTTCTTTCTTTCTTTTTTTCTTTCTTTCCTTCTTTCTTTCCTTTTCCTTTTTCCTTCTTTCTTTCTTTTGTTGACCAAAAAGTTCGCGTCGCTTACGCGTGTGCAGATTCACATAACACCTCTGAATTGGCGTGTTTGTATTGCTATGAATGCATTGCCGCTAAAGCTGGTTAAGTACACCTGTTCTGGAATACATTGGACTGAGGAATACTTACGCCGAAACCGAACTACTCACCAAGTCATACAGGTCGCGCGAATACCCACAAGTACTCTCCTATTCTCACCCGACTAAATCTCACGTTTGAGTAATTCACAAAGCATTGCTTCGTTTTGCAGTACCACTGATTCCTTCCTAAACCATGTTCACTATGTTAAAAAGTTCTTTACGAAACCTCTGTCATTTCTTCTTTGTCTTATGTGTTAACCAGCCTTACCCACAACCCTCTTGTTTAGTAACCAACAGTGCCTATGATTAATTAACCTCCCTGCTAATAATTTTTCTTCATCTCGTGAATTTCCGTCATAAAATATTATCATTGGCAATAATTACGAAAGATTGTACGTTATACTTACAAACATACAAATATGTTGAGAGGGATCACTCGGTGTTACCATCAATCACCCCCAACATTCATCACTCACGCATGTAAATGAGTGACGAAGCGGTATGCACATATGCACAATGTTTATTGGTCATAAATGGTACCTTGTGTGGAGTTGTGGGTTTCAGCTTCCCTTTATTATTAGTGCTTTGTGGTATCGGATATAGTGGGAAGTTGGCATAAACGAGGTTCACGCACGTTCCCCCGGTGGTTGTTGGTTGTTTCCGCTCATATTAAGAACGCGTAGATAAAATCGAAACGTCATGTACTGTACAAGCCCGTCGTTGTGCGTGACTATCATCATCTTCATCATATTCAGCGTAATCGTCATCATCATGGCATTTAGTGGGTACCTTGCATGTGCTCGGCTACGACGCACGCTAACGCCCCCAACGGACAAGCCGCGACCTTGAAAAGTTTCGACCCAAAATTGCCCAGTATACCTATTCTAGCTTGACCCATGGAGAGTCCACAGTACACCCAAATGAAGGAAAATGTATGGGAATCGGCGAACATCACTAGACTACGGAAAACGGAGCGTTATACGAACTAAGAGCTTTGTTGACTTGGTCCCAGGTGTTGGAAACGTTCCCGCAATGGCCTGCGACGTTCGAGTACAACGTGATCGTTATCGCCATCAACCTGATATGTTTCAAGCACCGGTCTACACCGAATTGTCGTCGTCTCCGATGTCGCCTTCGCTCTGAATGTCGAGCGTCTCCCCGATGAAGCGACTATAGCTACGATCTACGACTTAAGAGAAAAAGGTGGTCACACACTGCCACTTTTACGTGTGTGTGTGTGTGTGTGTGTGTGTGTGTGTGTGTGTGTGTGTGTGTGTGTGTGTGTGTGTGTGTGTGTGTGTGTGTGTGTGTGTGTGTGTGTGTGTGTGTGTGTGTGTGTGTGTGTGTGTGTGTGTGCGTGCGCGTGTGCGTGCGCGTGTGTGCGTGTGCGTGTGCGTGTTTCTTTGTTTCTTTATTGATACTTCGTTTTCTCATGATGGAAGGCCATCCTCTCGGTGTATGTTGGTACGCTTTTGTGACATCATCAACGTATCCACTGATATTCGTAGAAAGTATAGATTGTAGCCAACAAATGAGAACATACCTCAGAATAAAAGCTTCATGTGGAGAAGTAAGTTATCACGTATAGCCTGGCCGATTGTTTTAAGCAAAGTGACGGCTTAACTAGCCTTTAAGAAATATTAAGGTTTGGTAGATTTATTTTTACCTGTAGTGGAGCGTTTCAACACATTATGTGTGCCAGTCAACTAACTTCTTGCGTCGAAAACAGCCACCAAACGTTCCTTGTGCTACTGTTCAAACTGAACCACCCGCGCTCAATCGACGACTTGACTTCGCCGTTTCCGCTGCCGATTTCCGTGAATTAGCTGGCATCCGAGAGTTCCATAGCATATGTAATAAGAAGCAACGACTCGGGCGTCCTGAACGTTTACTTACAGTCAAGATTTGTGCAATTTGCTTTTCCTCTCTGAGCTGTAGCTGTAAGGTATAGTAAGTGAAACACAGAAACAATTTAGGGGACGCTTTTTAGGAGTTGAATGCGATAGCGATTTCCTGTCCCAAGTGCGTGCTTCGAACACTTAGGGCCTGAAACCTTTTTGAACTTTCTATGTACCCACTATGCGGCTTTAAAAGAATGTATACAGGCGCAGTAGTGTGTGGGCCTTTTGTAGTGGGTGACGGACTTGAAACCACGAAGTAATTATAATTATGTCATGTTCTGACGCCCGCTGGCAATGCGCACTTGTACGACGCATTTATACTGGAATATTTCATGTTGTACTGTGAAGCATGCATACAGGACGCGTGTTTTTTGTAAAGTATGAAAGTTACTTTCACTGCGTTCCAAGCAGTGCAATTTATTTTCACTGTAATCGTAAGCTATGCGTGGCTGTGCGGTAGAATAGCCACTGGCCTCGCAAGCAACCTGGGTTAGATCACCACTGGAACCCAACCCAAATGACCCGGGTTCGATCCCCTGTCCGAGTGTTTCTATTGATTATTTTATATGCATCGTTCTCAATATTTCGGTCACGCTGAGGGTGATTTTTTCGCTCACAACAAATGACGCCAATGCAGGAATGTGTGCGATACGAGTTCTTGAACGCTATCGCGTTAAAATTACGTTATTTAATGAGGTATCCGCGCAGTATGACAAAATATACCACTCAAATTTGGGAATTTCCTCATTGCCACGCTTACTATTATTTTTCCTCACAGGGAATAGAGAGTAGGCTATTAAACAACTCTAATGTTTCCATCCAACTCAACTTCCACTTTCCTTTTAGTGTCCTTCAAAAGAGACCGACCGGACTGTTGGAGACTAGTTCTAATTAACGACCCGCAAAACAACAGAATAACAGAGCCCACAATGACGAGCACTGAGGGCGTCCTAGATAAGATCACGCAAAACTCGCAAACTAAAAGTTTATTACGTAAACTAACTGCAACGAGGTACGCGGCGACTTACTGTGTTCTAGGCCACCCGCGTGGTATGTGGCAATGGTTTCACCTCCTAGCCTAGCCGAATTCCAGAGCCTGGCAACTCCTTAAAAGTAACGACAAGAAAACAAACTGGACTAAAGTTTTTTCTTTTATATGCGGCAGGACATCAGTTCATCTTCCGGAAATCCCTCGCAATACTCTACTTGAGAAAATCCCCGAAGTTCGGGAAAGTTTTCTGAAAGACTAAGGCGTGTTCGTTCCTGTCGGGCAATTTCCGGCGTAAGACAATTAATTAAAGATACTTACAAAACATCAATGAAAAACACGGGACAGACGAGCTCCTGAGATTAGCGTTTACCGTGGTCTACGTGTTTGGTGTTCCATTCACCACCGGTGTGTCAGGAAAAACAATTAACGACGTTATTTGTGTGCGTGTTTTTTTGTTTACCAAGAGAGGCGCTCTCCAACTTTGAAGAGGGCCAGAGCTGAAGGACGCATTCTTCCTGAATGATGCGCTGCAAGCGACGTGCACACAGTGGACCCGCAGAATGTAAGTTTCTGGGTAAGACGTGCCTTAGAAGAAACCCGCATCTTCGTATAAGTGCCCTGCCTATGTTGCGTTTTTTTTTATATTTTATTTCAGTCTTCATTCATTTCGTCTAAAATTAACGTGCCTAAAGCGTAGCACGTCAGACCCTGTTCCAGATAACATTAGCGCTCTCCTGCACCTCCTCCACCTCTTCGCTTTGTCTCCCTCTTTGTTGTCTCTCTTCGAGGAATGAAGACCTCAAGGTAAGATCACAAGAACTGAGCATAGTTTTGAAACCTTTGTATTTCAGCGACTTGTGAAAAGAACATGTTTTATAAAGACACTAAAGAGAAACAATGACTTGATTTGGATTGACAAGCTGCACTTTGAGAACTCTCAAGCCACAAGTTTAATTATTATATCATTAAAGTGGATAAAATCAATGTCAAGGTTTCTTTTTTTTATTTTGCACGAAATCTTTGCGCTTGACCTAAAAAACATCGAAATCTATTTTTCGTACTCTAGCAACATGGGCTTGACGAAATTTTTAAAACTTTGTAAACTACGTTTATCGCACCCGTAGATGACGATGCACTTAAAAACTACGTAAAACCCAGCAGGCACTTTTAAAATACATGACGTCACGGTGTTTGCTGCCGACATTTAAGGGTAGCTTCTCTACGCGCTTTTTCATTTGGTGCTTTTTCTCGTGCCAAATGGCGTGTCACAGTAAGAGTGGTGTTTTCGGGATTTTTAAATTGTACTTTCTAATACATGGAAAATTCTTTTGCTCTTATGAGCCCCTTCAAGAGGGCAAGGCAACGAGTGTAGAGACCCTGTGTCTTTAGAATTCATCTCCTCAATCTCTGTTACACCTTCCTTTGGCAAGTTCACTGATCCTGTGGAAGGGTCACGAAAGCGGCGGCCGCCACTTAACCTAATTCTCAAGGAGCACATGCCAACGCAACTTGATTATAGGACCACTCATCCTACTCGTCGTGTATGATGCCAGGACATTATCTTTGCCGCCTGATTATATGAGATAACTCAGAGAAAGCAAAACTTACTCCTGATATGACGAGCAATTCATGATTTCGATGACAGGCTCCAGTGGCAGAGCCCGCAAAGCAACTATTGCGTTCATGCAATATTAATGCAATATTGAAAATATTTATCTATCTATCTATCTCTATCTATCTATATCTATCTATCTCTATCCATCTATCCATCTATCTCTATCCATATATCTATCTATCTCTATCCATCTATCCATCTATCTATCTATCTCTATCTATCTCTATCTATCAATCTCTATCTATCTATATCTATCTATCTATCTATCTCTATCTATCTATCTCTATCTATCTATCTATCTCTATCTATCTATCTATCTATCTCTATCTATCTATCTATCTCTATCTATCTATCTACCTCTATCTATCTCTATCTATCTGTCTGTCTGTCTATCTATCTGTCTGTCTGTCTGTCTGTATGTCTATCTATCTATCTGTCCATCTGTCTATCTCAATCTATCTATCTATCTATCTATCTATCTGTTCGTCCGTCTGTCCGTCCACCAGTCTGTCCACCTGTCCCTCTGTCTATCTGTATGTCTATCCGTATGTCTATCCGTATGTTTGTATGTCCGCCTGTTCATCCATCCGTTCATCCGTCCATCTATCTGTCCATCCGTCCGTCTGTCTGCAGTTTGTGTGTTCAAGTTAACTGCACAAGTATAGAGCCCAGCACATAACGACACAAATAAGAGCTTAAGTGCAGCTTTTCCAGATCGTCCCGTCATTCATCACATAACGAACCTACAATAAACGCATAACGTACGTTTTCTCAGCGAACGAACCTTACAGAGAGCTATAAAGATGACCGCTCAAAGAAATATCCTGGAGCCTCTATATACCCTCAGCCCTTTCAGACAGGACATTTTGTGATGATGTGTGTACTACCGTTTTAGTTTCAGTGAAAATAAAGCACGAGCGTCTGCCATGAAAGAAACACCGTTGGAAAAACATAGGCAACTGGTATTTGTTCGACATCGAAAGGGTGAAGAAAATGTAACACGCAAAACCGGCGTGAGAGAAATGGTTAAGCATCCTTACATTGTTAATAACGACCGAGAATAGTGACGGCTTTTCATTCGTTTTGTTGATAGTGAGCATAAGAGCGCCATCTGCACGGCAGTTCTTTGTTGGTAGGTGGTCGTCGCTGTCTCTAGCGAACTCGTTCATGGCGTAATTTTTGTCGATGCGACCTCATCAAGTGTGAGGCTGAAGGGATGGCTTTCAGTTCTCCCATGTTAGAGTTCCGAGTACTCTAAATTGTTAACCACTTCTCATAAGCTCGCATTCCTCAGTTTGACGCCAGGACAGCGCACTGCTGTCCCCCGAGCATCGTACCCTGAAGAGACAACCATCTCTATACCTCCGCTCATATCGGATGGATTAGAGATAAAAAAAACGGCCCATCTTACTTTTATTTTTAATGTTGGAGCTGCAAAATCATCCGTGCGTGTTACTTTCCTGACCCCCGGAGTCACTCCTGCTAGAGCCTCCTCTTTTCTCACATGTCCTCCCCTCCCCTGCGTGTGTGGCTTCTTCCAAGTACAGGGTAGCACTACAGGCAGAGCACGCTTTACAGGATAACGTGGTTCTTGTTTTAAATGCAAAGCATTTCTTAGCGAACTTTGGTGACATTGAGCGTATCTATCTATCTATCTATCTATCTATCTATCTATCTATCTATCTATCTATCTATCTATCTATCTATCTATCTATCTATCCATCTATCTATCTATCTATCTATCTATCTATCCGCTTACGTTTGCGTGCTCTCGTGGTCACGCCCTTATTTTGGCGTCAACCGAAATTAGCATGGGAGGGTAAGATGGTTTGACAAATTTGACGCGCTGGTCAAGACATGAATAATGTCCCAATCCTGTCGCGTACGTCGTTAAACACTTCCTGCCAGGCAGTGGCACATACCTACAGGCGAGTATGTGTCACTGGTATGCGGATGTGCCACAGGTGATTCACATTTAGTATCTACCCAGGATCGACGAGAACACACAAGGGCATTTTTTCTTTACTTCGGAAGTCTGCCCCAAGGCGTAATAAAAATATTTCAAAAATACGCATACAAGCTTTCTTCATGTATGAAGTCTAGCAGAGAACGGTGGTGTGGCTCATGAAAGCCAGCGGTCAAAGTCGGGTGGTAGGCCAGGCCTGAGACCTGTTGCACGAAAGTGACGACGAAGACTTAATTGTAGACCAGTGCAGGTCCACAGTAAGTGTGAGGCAGCTACATCTTGGATTGGGGCGTCACAAAATGGGTATGATGCGCCATACGGGTTTGAGTACTTTTGCGCCCAAAAGGGTGGTCACGGATGGGATAAGCGCAACACCAACACGTGTGAGTGTAAGATATACCCGACAGCGGTAGCGTCGACCCGAGGAATGCAAAGAATAGGTGTCAGGATCCCAGCTGGAATCAAACCCAAGCATTCTGCGTGGCAATGAAGCATTTCACCACAGAGATAGGCGAGGTCTCGGAACTACTTTTCAAATAGACGCTAATCTTCATGAAACGTCCACGGTGGTCGCAGTGCTGCCTACCCAATTTGATAAACGTTAGATATGTACTCCTTTGTTACAACCGTCCCGTCGGGTTAACGTCAATTGTTGTTAGTTGCGATGCACTCAAGTTTATTTACGTAGCAGTATCCAGGGCCGGCATCCTCGCGAGCATCAGCGTTTCATGTCAGCTTCTGGTGTTGCTAATACGCTTGTTCTAGTTGGCATCGTTACGCAAGTGTGAACAACTGGTTATATAAACATGTGCAACTCTTCAACATATGTCTGTGCATACGACATTCGTAGATATATTTAGCGTCATTTGATGAAGTGTCACTCAATTAAAAAATTGCAACACGGTCACCTTTCCTCCACATGCTTCACAACACGTCCATTCCCAGGTACGTGGGGTCAGCCAAATTTTGTGTGGTGGTGAGTTTGTCAGGAAATAAGGTGCTTCAGCAAATCCATTCTATGTTTACTTGGAAAAGTGTAACAGGTTTATGTTAAACATCAGTATTACTAAATGATCACTTAAAATAAAAAATTAACACTTTCTACACTATTTTTAGCGTCACTATCAGCGGGTTTTGATAAGGGTCGTGCCGTGAAAACACAAATCCTCAAGATTCCCCTTCTCCGTGAACCCTTGCTCTGTTATTCTCCTAAACGTAGGTTTAATACAATAAGAAACTGTTGAGCTCAATCGCACAGGTGTTAATTGTCTGTTAAAAAGTAAATAACACATTTCGCAGCTGTGCCTCAGTCGTGTACAGGGTACTCTAAATCATCTAGATATTATTTTTTCTGAACACATCTTCAGAGTGTGTGCAGCTGTCGTGCGTGCAGGCTCCGGTAACTAGCAGCACGTCTCTAATTTGGGTTTGCGTTTGCGCTTCGCACACGTGCGCTAGCGAAGCTCCTTCATCCTGTTCTGCGCCTATGGAAATAGACAGACAGACAATGATCTTTAATCGATCCTGAGGAGTTACTGACCGGAACCCGTAACGGGGTATTTTAATTCAGCCTTTAGTGAAAATCTTAAGACCGTGATGCGTCGAAAGTGGGACATGCCGACTCCACCTTCCGTCTTCTCCTCCTCCCCGCATTTACTCTCCAAAAAATTCACACGGCTCCTTGTGCGTTCTCCTAAGACGACGCGAAGGCGAAAACCACGCCCATCTTTTTTTGCTTCTCAGTCTATATCATTGACGTCCACCACCCCATTCGAAATCTTTTTGCCTATATCGTGTTTTAGCGCTGCCTCTGTGATCGAGGGCGTTCCAAGCTTTCTGGGCATCACACTCTCTTGTAGTGCCCCCAAAATTGGCCCATCCTGAATCAAGCGGTGATGCCATCTGATGACGTCTCGTTGTGTGACGTAACAAGTATGTGAGAGCTGTGGCGTCATGGTTATTTTTCTTTTCTTTACTTCGAGGGGGTGGCTTAGCTTTTTCTGGTTGACGTAAGGTGGCGTCACCTCCCACAGGACGTCATCAAAATGTGTCCTACTACTACTCGGTCTGCTTGTACTCGGTTCTGTCATCCAATCAGCATGGACGTCCTAAGATGCGAGCAAGAATTGTAGCATACCCCTAGCTAACATGGGCGTCTGAAGGCGGCGGAGTGGGCAAGAGGACACAAGTGGACCCCTCTTCCCCCTGGAATTTGGCTAATATGTTCTATGCAGTAGCAATAAGCTACGCAGCTTAGTCAGCACGCTCAAATCCTGTATATCTCTGCGGAATGGGCTTCAAGAGCACCAGTCCCCTTTTCACGTTTCACTCCAGTGACTGATCTCGCCAATAATGTCATAGCCCCGAAAAAAAGGCTGCCGTTAAAGGAAGCCAGTCTTGCCTCCCCCTCTTTCATCCCCACTCAAGCACACCTCACTCTAAGCCTCCCCCACCTCCCCATTCTCCCTCACCGCAAAACTTCTTGCGGGCGCCCTGGGTAGCCAACGTTATTCGACAGCAGTCATCACTTAAGTAACGCTAGCCATCGTATAGCAAAGAATGTCCGACATTAATCAATATTTCGCGAACAACAGGCATCGTGTGCGGGCAGTATACACGACATAAGGAATCACTTAGCCAACACTACCTGTCGTGGCAACTGCCGCGGCTTGCTTCCATCACAATTCAACACGGAACAACAGGGTGACCAACAGACTCGACTCTTCCGTCCCTACAATAAGAGCAGAGCTTTTCAATCATTCACGAAGTGGCTTTACGTAACATAAACCTGCATTTGTCAATAATTTCTTTCTTCTTATTTCTTTTTATATGACAAGTCCCTCAGCGTTTTTATATTTTTGTTATTTCAGCACCCTCATATATTTTGTCATTTTTCCCCGTTTGTCTTCTAGTGAAAGGAAGAATAGCCCAAGCTTTAACAGCGTCGCCTACTCCGCCCTCTCTTCAAGGACGTTTCCCTCCATTTTATTCGACAGTTCAGTATGTGTGCGTGCTTGTGCTTCAATCTGACATCACCACGGACATAATGAAATTTCTCGGAACTGTCAAACTTTCGGAAGTGCAGGAGTGCGCTAACAAAAAGTACGCCTGCAGAAGAGAAAGGGCAGAGACAAGCTCACTCATTCCTTGCTCCTGTTCCCGTGCTTTCTCTTGCAAAGGCGTCTTTTTAATCTTCGAAGCGCTTCGAAATACTAATCCTTTCAAGTTTGCAAAACGCACTAACCCATCAACGACTTCTCCTGGAATTCACGTCAAACAGTTTTGCTCTTTCATGCCTCTTTTCACCTTCTGAAGCACTGCACAGCCAACTAGAAATTTCTTCTTGTTAATCCCTCCTTGTCTTCCTTCAGTCTTTTTTCAAATTTTTTAAAGGATAAATTTTCAAAGCGCCGGCACAGCCATAGTACTCAAGTTAACAAAAGTGTATGGCTAGAAGAGCAAAAGTTCCGTCTTTCACGGAAAGTCAGAGCACAATCGTTTTTCAATAGTTGCTCAGGTGTCCCGTGGTCTTCATGATTACCCGTCTCTTCCGCCTCCCCCCCCCCCCCCCATTTCTTTTTCCCCACCTGAAGACGCCGAGAAAAGGGAAATAGGGCAGTTCAAAAAATAAGGGCCTCATATTTCCTTCTTTGCTCCAATATCCCATTTCAGACTAGAGTGATTTCTTCTTCGTTGCTGAAAAGAAGCTGCTGCTTTTCAAGAAACGGGATACCATGAAGGTTGATTTTCGTTTGAAGAGCGAAAGAAACAGAGGGAACGAACGAAACAGAACACCTGGCCATTAAGCTTTTGGAAGAGTTCCGAAAGGCTGGTCTACGTGAATGCGAAATTTGGGGCCACGTTCTCGAATGTTCTGGTCAATTAAAAGAAACAGTGGCTGAGCTCGGCTTTGCCATGACGTAGCGGGGGCTACAAACGGAAATACGGATAAACCATGGATAGATGAACGGACGGATGGATAAACCAGAGATGGATGAACGGACGGACGGACGGACGAATGGACGAACGGACGGACGGACGGACGGACGGGCGGGCGGACGGACGGACGGACGGGCGGACGGACGGATACAAAGACGTATGACCGTGCAGATGACTAGCGAGCGATCTCACGCGAGTTATGTGCCAAACCATTAGGACAACTCACTCCAGGAGCTTCCAGGCATTCTACGGCACGTCAGTGGTGCGCTGAGTGACGTCACTGCTTCTCGCGCTTGGGCAGAACTGCTTACCGTAATACACGCGAAAGGGCTCAACCTCGGCCAGTGTTTCCTACGCTGCAAAACGAAGAGATTGAGAGAATACTGACCCCTGAAATGTGAGCTATATGATAGCTGAAAATGAGTTCTTCTGAATAATGAATGCCGTTATAAAACAATGTCAGAAATCTAATACACTGGAACAACAAAGTGTCATGGTTTATAGAGGTATACAGAGGTATATGCGACTCGGTTGGTGCCAGGGTGGCGCTGTTGCAGTGGAACGAAAGCATTTTATCACAACTTTTGTTACTGGAAACGTAAGCACCCGCGAAGTCGCTGGAATAACACCACTTTACTGAGATTTAGGGCAAGCTTTAATGAAACCCAGGTAGTTAAAACGGTTGTGCAGTCCTCCAGCACGACGTGCCCCGTATGCACACTACGATCTCTTTTAACGTGGAACCCATGGATTTTTCGCCCCGCCGCGGTAGTCTAGTGGCTAAGGTACTCGGCTGCTGACCCGCAGGTCGCGGGTTCGAATCCCGGCTGCGGCGGCTGCATTTCGATGGAGGCAGAAATGTTGTAGGCCCGTGTGCTCAGATTTGGGTTCACGTTAAAGAACCCCAGGTGGTCGAAATTTCCGAAGCCCTCCACTACGGCGTCTCTCATAATCATATGGTGGTTTTGGGACGTTAAACCCCACATATCAATCAATCAATCACATGAATTTTTTACATTTTTCAATTGTCATTCTTAAACGCACTGACGTAAAACAACCTTAACTGTAAGGACGCGAAAGATATCCACCCATAACACCCACCTATAACAAAAACATAGAGGTGCGAGGAAGGAGATGGGCTTCTGCAAAAACGCATCGCCACCGGCTGGCTCACTCGGATAGTTCACTCTCCAGCTACGCCTTGCCTCCTGTTTCCGCAATCATCGCCGTCGCTGCATACCTTAATAAACCTCCGTAACAATTGCTAGAGGTGCTGGGTAGCGAAAATCTGCAACTCCGACTCCGTAAACTCAAGCCCGCGTATGCGATGCTGGATGAGGTACGAACCCAACTACAGCATCAGGTCACAGCTCCGGTGACCACATTGGTCTGTCCTGGCCCATCGCGTCCACGCGACCCAACTATGTTCTTCTGCACAGTAGAAAGGATCGATGACATGGAAAGAGTTTATAAACGTGGGAAGGTTCTCTTTCAGGGAGAAGGGAGGCGAGGAGTCATCGCAATGCCCCCCCCCCCCCCACACACACACACCTTTTTAAGTTAATGTACGGGCAGAGTTCGTGTTCCCCACTTAGATGACTAAAGAAACCTACTCCAGTTCCACTCCCCCCCCCCCCCCCCCAATGCGTGAGCCTGTCAAAGAGCTAGCTAGGTGTATCAGTTTCCCGGAGGTGCATGAATTCCAAAATCTACGTTTCACTCCTTCCCTACACTACTCAATTACTAATTAAGGTTTCTGTCTTCGTTAGCACCGTTCTTTCCCTTTTCTTAGCTAATTGAGGACGCCGAAATTTGAGGAAGCTGTACTAAGCTGAAAGTAGGACATCGTCAAAACGTTCATGCTCTTTACTTCGATAACGACCTAGGATCTCTACGTTCCACACTTCAGACGTGCTCTGCAATGGAAAAAACAGTCAGCAGCCAGGTCCTGCTCCCGTTCGCCATTTCGAAGGCTCAGCGTCTGAGCTCCTTCGCAGTACCAGCGTCTGACTTAAGAATTTGTCTCACATTTTATTCCCCGGGCAAACTACAACCCTCCCCAGCCCCAGCAACTTGCACATTTAGTTTTACTCACAGAGCATATCGCCATCTTGGATTAAGAGGCAACCTTCTCCTCTATGAAGGATGAGACGCTTTCTAATGGTGAGATTAACCGTTAATGTCTTCCTCCACGGCGTAAGCCTGGTACGCGGTACGTAGGATAATCTGTATGTGGCCCGTTGGTCTTTTTTATTTAGTAAAATATTGTGCTATACTTCCAGTGCTTTACAACTTACGCAGACGCACTAGCAATCAGAAATAAGCATAACGGCTTAGACTACGCGTGGCTTAGTAGTGAAATATAGGACTCATATCTCAAAGTTTTATGACTTTAGGAGACAGAGGACACTAATTTATATGCCAGAGAGTAATTTCCTGTGCTGGTATTATTGCGTGCCCCGGCGTAATTTATTGTGCTCTCGCATCCTTGATTTTCTAAATACGAGACGTTGGGCTCGCCTATTAGCCACAGTCACCGAGAGGCTATTGCGCAATCTCCTTTTATACGCGCTTAGATCGGTGGCATTATAAAATTTCCTTTCTTCTAACCATGAGGGAAGGCGGTACGAAAAGAAAATAAATTAGAAAGACACATGGTACCTTATTCAGTTGCCTAAGACTACACGAGCGAAAAAACCTTCTCTTCCTTTACATTCAATTTAAGTCATCTCCACCACCCACAAAAAGCTTAATTATACATAATTTTTTCGAGTTAAACTACCCGAAATCCGGATATGACTATGAGAGACGCCGTAGTAGAGGGCTCCAGCAGTTTCGATCACCTGGGGTTCTTAAATGAGCGCCTAAATCTACGCACACGTACGTCGAGCACTTTCGCTTCCATCAAAAATGCAGCCGCCGACGCTGGGATTTGATCCCTCAACCTTCGGCTCAGCAACCGAGTACCATAACTACAAGACCCACGAGGCGAGTCCCCACGGGAAACTCGCTATACGCACCGTGGTTTCTGCACTGCCTTCGAGATCGAAGAAATCAGAAGTTTTCTGCTCCTCCCGTGGTTTTCCATAGCCTCCGTGATCTGACGCCTTTTACAAAGCTACGCTGGTGTTGTGACGTCAAATTATGCGGCGTAAATAGTGACCGCGTGATTAAATCACATAGCGTTACGTAGTAGTATCGTCAGGACCTCTCTGATTTTGGTAACTTCTGCTGTCTAATGACTTCACAGCGTGACGTCATCTCGTGATGACGCTTTCTTGCATCACTCGCGTGGACGCCAACGACCACCTTGCGGTTTTTAGGACGCCCTAACAATTTCTGGGCTCTTTGCATCACACGAGGGCCGCTTATGAAAAAGAGCCCACGTGAAGTTTGGGGGGTCGGCTCTTTATAACCTATCATGTGGGGAGCAGAAAGAAAAAAAAGTATTCAGAGTCGTACTTTTATTTAATTATTATTCATAGTACCCACAGCGCCCAAGGGCTTTACAGTGGGGGGGGGGGGAGAATACAAAATTTCCACGCTGAATACCGATACTCACACTTCTACATCACAATAATAGCGCAATTCATTGTCAACTACGTAGTGGCACGTTGGAGTACACAATACCAAGCAGCTTCACAGAACCGTTTCATCCCTACACATCCTCGCCAGTACACTACTCTAGACCCTGAAGTAATCGTGAAAATACTTCATGTGAAGTAACCTCTGCTACGTCATAAGGCAAGGAGGAGGAGGAATGAAAGAGGAAGGACAGGGAGGTTAGATCATAAAGCAATCTATTCCACCGCGCTATCGTCCTGGGAAAAAATACTGATGCGCCTTCAAAGGTATTGAGTAGAACCCCTGATGAACGACCCCACAATTAACCCGACGCGGTGCACTAAACTGAATGGATGATTCTAATGGTTCCAAAATTGATTGCGATTTCTGTCCAGTAATGGGCTCCCAATGCTTGCGCCCAAGCCTGAAAATGGGTAGAGGGCACGGTGGTCATTACACGGACACATACCATTATGTCACGCAATCTACTGAGTTCTGCAAAGGTCTGCACATTTTTTACATGTCCCCAGTTATTGGCTGGATATTAATGATGATGAAAACTCGTGTTGATGTCCTCGTACCGGGATAACTACAAAACACCGCCTTTATTTGCAATCAGTTTTCTCACCACGTATACTGCAGTATATAACACCTCGCTAATCCGCACTGGGTCTTTCGATAACTGAGAACCTGCACACTAAATAGGAATAGTGTATTTGTGGTGTGTTTCTGCCCACAGCAACAAAAAATAATGTTATCTACTGTCTCATGCGTCTTCTTGCAATATCGTCCTGAACGGCGAGTGTCATGCTGAGAGCAATGGCAGATGATGCTCATCGCAGATGATGAAGCGGCCAGTGCCGAGTTTTTTAAGAAAAAGAAACGTGGGTGAGCCATATGACCATTGTTTCGAGTTAAAAAAAACAGTTTCCAAATAAACGAATGAAAGGAGGTGTTCATAAAGAGTGTGCATCTATACTTTGTCCTGTCGTTTAGATTTTTCCCCGAGTAGCGTATTTCCTGTCAATTCTTTGTTTGCGTTTTCTTCATCAGTGCTTTTCCGACTAGTGCTGTAAACAATCATTGATGTTAGCGCACTCATGCCAGCACAAGACAGCGCATAGGTGGGGTTTGCTCTTTCTTCAATGTATAACGTCTTCGTAAAGTGCGCGCCTCAACATGAACCACGTGATTTCCGCATTTTATCTTGATTGCAGTTTTACATGATAGTTTTCGCCCTGTGCTATCTCACCGGGTTCTTTTTTTCCAATCTCAGGTAAATCTGAAAATTTTTCCATTCTTTCTTTTCTTGAAAATAAGAAAGACCTGTGCAAGGCTGGAAAGGGGGGGTGGAAGGGTGAGCCAAATTACTGCTTCAGAACTTTCCCGTTAAATACGTCTAATTGATAGAAATTATTTTACTGACTATCAGGTCTATGGTGCCCTGACACTTTGGCCTATTGAAGAGGCTATAACACCCCCACCTTTGTTTGTTTTTTCGCGCGTCTACTTTCCTCTTCATTTTCTTCTCTTTCTCCCCGCTTCCTTTAGCGCAGGGTAGCGAACAGGATGCTACAATTCTGGTTAACCTCCCTGCCTTTCCCTCAGTTTATTCTCTCTCTCTCTCTCTCTCTCTCGCTGAAAATTGTAACTTCTAATGCGACCGTCGGGGGACTGAATCCCGGCTGGGGCGGCCGCATTTTCATCTGGGTGAAAGACCCGGTGTGCTTATATTTAGGCTCAGGTTTAAAAACCCCGCAGGTGGTCGATATTTCCGGAGCCCTCCACTATGGCGTCCCTGCTTACGATTATCGTCTTTTCAGAACGCTAAATCCCCACTGATATTGTTTACATTATTCCGCAAAATTTTTGGACGTCATCGAATCACGCGAACTACCAGCGAGGAACGGAATCTCACGCACGAGAGCTCTAGATAATTTGCATGTTGACTGCATACTAAAGACCACACTCCCAAGTTTTTTTTTCAGTTGTACGGAGGGTAAACAAAATTGGTACATGACACCAGGCCTGTTATTCTGAAGGCACCGTTATTATAAGTGTTTTGCATAAAATGTGTCCTTTTCCACCATTTCGACTGAAAAAGAAATTGTCTTGCTATTCCCGCAGTTTTCTCGATCCGCCAACAATCTTGCGTTCTTCTAGCGACTATATTATGAATACTCCACATCTTTATTGCCATGTGGCATTGATCAAGCGATATGAACCACGTTTTGTTTCTAGCGCTCTTTAGAAATTCAAATTATCTAAGGCCATGCCGCAAGTAGATTTTATAAAGTATCCCATAGCGAGCTTCGACAAAAAGCTTTCAGCGCATAATTCAAATCGAAAGAAGAACGCGAACAACGCAATATACAAAAGAACAATGGAGATAGCGAAAAAATTCAAGAAGTCAAATGTTCTTAGTTCGTCACTTTTAACCTTTACTTTCAGCTGCAAAAAACAATAAAGTCAAAAGCAAGATTCATTGAGGTCAACAAGGTCAACAAGGTAGTCACCAACAACAGATTGCAAACTTAAACTTTTGCCTCCTTTTTAAGACTTACTTTATATTCTGATATTTCGTTTGAAGAAAACTTTTGGCTAACATCCATCTAAAAGCTCACGCAGAGTTCAAAAAAACACTAAAAAGAACTTTTTTTCTCTCGTATAAGAGAATTATACTTTCAGAATACCAAAACTACACCATTAGGTACTTGGTAAGCAAGAAAACAAGTAAAAAGCCAAAATGCCGGTGGCGATGCCACAGCGAACTTCGCTCACAAACTGGCTGTAACGTCATAAGCATTGGCATATCTCTATTTTGTCCTATGTTGTTCTTCGGGGCAAAAACTAATTACGCTCCCTATGACGAAGCCGGCTATATAACGTACACCAAGTTTCCGCGAACTTTGTGAAAACAATGTGGCACAAAATAGTAAACGAATGCTCCGAAGTTTGTGGACGTCATGTTGACGTACATGTGCGTAGATTTCGGCGTCATATGTTAAAATTAGATTTAAACCTTCATTGCCTCTTTCAATATTACATCCATGATGACGAAATTAAGTAGAATAGTTTCCAATCAATATTACATTGGTATGAATCAAATATTTGTGTCAGGTTAACGTTCCTTTTCGCTTATACCTCTGCGACGGAGGCATGCCAGTATCCGGGCAACCAAGGTATACCTGGGAGATATTAATCGAGGTACAACAACCGAATGAATGTTGAACTCATAAGCGCCAATAGAACACAAGAACACAGATTGCGCTTCTGAACCATCTCGCCCAGCAACAACTTTGATCGACCCTAATCAACTTTAGGCCGAACATATCCAGAAAACACGTGAGGTAAATATATCAGCAGCCCCCTGAATTTATTTTTCACCAACTTATGAATGCTGTTCCAGAAAACAAAACAGCAAACGTACATATTTCGCACAAGACGCGTTAGGCGTGAAATAAACAGGTGAGTGTTTCGATTGTGAAAGGTAAAAACAGCACCAGCTAGTCGAGCTGAATGAAGAAGATGCAACACGTGCGGATGCACTCCGGAGGTGAACGACTGCAGAGTCACGGAAAGATGATAATTGATTGATATGTGTGGTTTAACGTCTCAAAGCCACCATATGATTATGAGAGACGCCGTAGTGAAGGGCTCCGGAAATTTCGGACAGCTGGGGTTCTTTAGCGTGCACCCAAATCTGAGCACGAGGGCCTACAACATTTCCGCCTCCATCGGAAATGCAGCCGCCGACGCCGGGATTCGAACCCGCGACCTGCGGGTCAGCAGCCGAGTACCTTAGCCACTAGACCATCATGGAGGGGCGGTCACAGAAAGATAACAAAGCCTGCACGGTCGTTTGATAGCCGAGACTTTCTCGGATAAGCTGAAGGACGACACTTGTGTCAGTCAACCATCCATAATTAAGACTAAGCAAAAAAAAAGATTAACTATCTATCTTGAATGTACCTTGATGTACTATTAAAATTGTTTTTGTCGACTAACAGTTTCTACACATTTAATCGTGATCGGAATGGCTTAAAGTTACACGTGACTAGTAACCCCACAACTTTCTTTTTTTCTTTAAGTTCCGCTAAAGCAATCAGTCAGTTGTTAGTCAGCGCTCGTCCTATGTGTTATTTCTTCGTTCGTCCTGTGTAGTTTGCGCTGCTTTTACCTTTTACAATGTTTGACAAACTAGCCCACCGGAACACCGTGACGTCAAAGGTTTCACTTTTGACAAGATGCAACAGCCATCAATGAGCTCCACACATGGGCCATCATGTACAAGCACTTGACCAGCGGTCCAACACACAGGACTGCGTGAAAATAGCGGTGCTTGCACATTAGAACAATTTGCGATCGGGTAGCAGTAAACATAATTTATAAATAGCGTCTGCATTCACGTCAGGTAAATATAAAGCATTTTGGTAGGACATACAAGTCAATAAATGTTCGTACCCAACGACGAACATTTCTCAACAGTGGTTATTCGGTATTGACTTCTTCGTCAGCACGCGTCACTATTACAAATACTTTTCTAAACGAAATTAGAAGTATGGCAAGTTGGGCCAGTTTGTTGGTATCCATTGTGGACATATTTTACGACGCGACACCACAAACACAAACACAAGGAAGGAGCAAAAAAGAACAACGCCGTCTTTTCTTCTTCTTTTTTTTGTTTTGGTCTTTTCTTGTATCTGTGCTTCTGGTGTCGCACTGCAAACGAAGCTCATGACAAAAGAAACTCATTTGAGGGTTTTTACCTGCATCGTATATGGCAATGACTCCTTAAAAGGACATGTCAACTTGCTTCGAGAGAATATTGTACTCTCATCGGAAAGTCGAAGGACTCAAAAGAGAGTTAACGCCTCTCCCTAAATAAAGTCTTATTCCTTGCAAGTTATGACACCCCGAAAAGAATCACACGTTCTCTTATTATTTTATTCCTTGGAGTGAAGCCTCACTTGTGAATAGGATCACGGCAATCACGGCGCGCAAGAGGGCGTGTCACGTAGATTTTTATTCATCAATATGTGGTATTTAACGTCCTAAAACCACCCCACCGCATAATAATGAGAGACACCGTATTGGAGGACTCCGGAAATTTCGACCACCTGTGTTTATTTAACGTGCACCCAAATATGAGCACACGGGTCTACGGCGTTCTCGCCTCCATCGAAAATGTAGCCGTCCCAGCCGGGATTCGATCCCGCGACCTGCGGATCAGCAGCCGAGTACCTTAGCCACTAGACCACCACGGCTGGGCGGTGCGTCACATGGCATGGCTTTTGTTTTATGAAATAGGAACAGCCTGATATTGTGCATGGGGACACACAAACCAAACAACAGAGACAACCGCTGCCTGTGCTTTTGGGTGTCGCGGGCAGGTGTGCTAAGTTCGAAAACACTGATACCTAACAGATATAGGTTAGAATCTGACTGA
Organism: Rhipicephalus microplus; assembly: GCF_043290135.1. Taxonomy (NCBI): domain Eukaryota; kingdom Metazoa; phylum Arthropoda; class Arachnida; order Ixodida; family Ixodidae; genus Rhipicephalus; species Rhipicephalus microplus. The sequence continues at coordinate 22,571,238 of NC_134708.1, read as the reverse complement.
TCGGAAATCTTGAAAACTTATGTACAACTTTCTCATCAGTATTTATTGCCCAGCTTTGTTGCTCCAAAAGCTTGATAAATACTCTCCAGACTAAATCTGGCAATAAGACTACGCGCGGAAACATTTTGCGGCTTACTTTATGCATGTATTCGGTCACATCTTCATAAGATGTGTCGGTATACCTTTTAACTCTGACTAGAGTTTGTGGAGCCCCCCCCCCCTCCTCCTATGTACCGGACATGCAATCCTAGATCCATAGCCAACGCATGTCTTGAAACGATGTGTACCAGCAAAAATCGACAAGTTTCCAGAAAGGAGTGATACACTTGGAAATTACTGCAAAACCTTTCTCTATATTGTGACCTGATGGTGTAGAGCTGTGTGTCACTTCATGAGCAAACTTATTCAGAGTCCCTGCGAGTGGACTTGTGTTGCTACGTGACTGGGTGTTGCGTATTGGTTGCACCATATGCGGTGTTCGTGTGACTTCACTTCGTGTCAACTGTAGCGTTGTGTGAAGTGGACTGCATTTTGTGTTGGTTTCTGTTTCCGTACGTGAATCAGCTTCCATGAACTGTCCTTATGTGCTGTTTTAAGGTTTTTTGTTGTTTCTGTGGCTGTTTTTTACGTATGCTATTGCTTGTTAAAAGGGGCAGCATGTGCTATATGAAAGCGCTAACATCCCACAATGAACACATAAAAAAACGCGAACTGCTTTAAGCGTGTCCTTCCGTTGTCAGGCTTCATGCAATCGTGTTCAATGGGTATTCTGCACTGCTCGAAGCCAGGAGTCGAGAACAAGATTATTGGAATGCGCAAACTTCCTTTTCTTCCAACCACATCACACTTTCGTGTATGATTGATTGCCAGCAACGCTTCCGTCTGTACTAAAAACAGTACCAGTGCCTGCGAGTTCCTTTGGGTGAGCTACGGTTAGTAAAACCCCGTTTAAATTTAGCACCTCACGTTTGTGCAATAGACTTGAAGGAATTGCGCCATAGCGAGAAACCCGTTAGATGTTTAGTTGGGTTTCGTCGGCGAAAAATACGGCAAGGGATTGTGATGCGCAAAGAGATGCCACAAAGGATCTGATACTCCGATTGAAGTCTGTTATGCTGAACCGAGGCGCAAAATTGCTATTTTTGGCGCGTATGCTGGCTTTCCATTTTTATCAGAACTCTACACGAACGTTACGTAAGTACTCCATCATGCAAGCTACTCTGAAACTTGCAGTTTCAAAACTTTTCTGTCAGCGCTTGAGAATACGATGAACTGATGTATTAAAACTGTAACTAGCAATATTTTCCCTTGCGTCATTGACAATTCAAGCAGCTAGGCTTACGTGTCATGAAGGGGAAAGCTTGTCACGGTAATTGTCACAGAAAAAATGTATTCGAAAAATTTACGCTTACTAAACGTTGCTTGACTGTCTGACGTTTGATGTTGAAGTACGGTCGCGTGACTTCTAATCATCAACTCAGGCATTTAAAACTGAATAAACACACTCGAGCTGCTGTGTGTTGCAACGATTGAGCTCGCAGAGTGAAAAGATGGCAAATCTGATATACATATGAGAAGGAAAAAAGGGGGATTCTCACCACACAAGTACAAACAAAGCTGAAGCGTACGTGCCCGGTGCATCACTAAGTTAATTACAATGTTAACTCAATTGTGACAATTATTTTGACCAGTTCAGGATACTACAAAGTGTTTGGCACCTGTACGTTCTCTCATTCGCACTCAGGGGCCCAGTGAGCAGTAGCGGAGTTTGCCTGACTTTTGTGCACATACATGATAGAAGTCTGGTGGGCAAACGAGAAATTTCTCTTTCGCCTATAGCCATACACAGATCTCCCGCTAAAAAAAGTGCAGAAAACATCCCTTTTCGGCGAAACTTATTAATTATTGTAGATCACATGAGATCATCTAGGCTCTCAATAATACGCTTCTACGTCTCACGTAATTAGTGACCTTTCTTTAACTGCTTTCATTAAAGCTTCCGGTGCCGTAACTGTCTATAGCGTTACATCGATACAATTCTTAACAAATTCACAATAAAAAAATCTCGATGTGCACGTTACTTGCACTATCTGTCAGTATAATGCAAGTTGGCTAGACAGATCATGTATTAGATTTACGTATCACTGCGAAGAAGAAGAAGAATAACTTTATTTATGAAGTCCAGCGAAGTTGATTTGGGGCGGGCCTAGGCGTCGGCCACGAGCCCTTGGGCTCGGGCGGCTTCCTCGGCTCGCTGGACGGCCCACAGTTGTTGTTCGAATGAGGAGCTGAGCAGAGCCCCCTCCCAGCGTGTCCTGCGGTCCGAAACTGCCTCTTCGTGGTTTTCATCGTTGCTTTCATCTAAACTCGAGCATTCCCATAGTATATGTGAAAGTGTCGCCCTTTCATCGCAAACCTTGCATTTTTCTGTTAAATACAGATCAGGGTAACAGAGACTAAAGAGAACTGGATTCGGATAAGTATATGTTTGCAGTTGTCGCCACGCAACTGCCTGTTTTTTATTTAACCTGTTGTGTGGCGGAGGGTACTTTCGCCTTTCTAGCTTATAGTGCTGCGTTATTTCGTGGTAACTAGTCATGCGGTCCCCCCACTCCCACTCCCCCCCGCGTGGAACTTCGTCCGAGGCGGCGTCGGCGTTCGCAACGGCTCGGTTCGTGAGTGCTCGAGCCGCCGCGTGCGCCGCCTCGTTGCCGGCCAGCGGGGTTTGTGTGTGTGCGGGGGTCCATATGACGAAAGTGTCATTTTTTTCCCGAATTTTGTCTTCGTTAGTCATTAGGATTCGCAGCGCCTCTCGGGAGACACGACCGTTCGCATAGTTGCGTATCGCTGCTTGCGAGTCACTAATTACTACTTCGGCCTCAGTGGTCGCCACCGCGAGTGCTATGGCCACCTCCTCGGCCGTCTCGGTCAGTGGCGTTTGCACCGTAACGCTCGTCATGCATGTCCCTTTACCGTCGACCACCGCGGCCACGTAACCACACCTTCGCGCGTATCTGGCCGCGTCCACGAATACCGCTTCCTTGCAATTTCCGAATTTTCTCTGCAAGTCCTGCGCTCTCTGGTTTCTTCGGCCGGTGTGATGTTCCGGGTGCATATTTTTGGGCAACGGCGGAATCACTATCTTTTCCCTCACCATCACGGTTATGTCGGCTTTTTCGCCTTGCTGCGTGTGATAGTGGATTCCCAGTTTTTCGAGGATGTACCTGCCCGTTTTAGTCTTAGAAAGTCGTTCATACTGTGCTACGTTGTGCGCTTCTATTAATTCGTCAAGCGTGTTGTGCAAGCCTAGTTCTAATAATTTCACTGTGCTTGTGTTCATGGGTAAGCATAAAGCTTGCTTATACACTTTCCTGATTAAGCAATCTAATTTTATCTTCTCGGCGACGTGCCAATTCAAGTAAGAGGCAACGTACGTGATTCTACTGAGGACAAAGGCTTGCACAAGTCTAATAGTGTTCCCTTCTTTCATACCACTATGTCGGTTCGTAATTCGTTTTAGAAGTCGGATTGTCTGATTTACCGCGTGTTCCAACCTGCGAACAGTTTCGCCATTGTGGCCATTGGCTGCAATATACAAGCCTAACACGCGTATAACGTCTACTTTGGGAATGACGTGGCCTTCCGAGGTCGTTAGCTGTATCGCTTCCTCTGCGTGATTTGCGCTTTGTTCGCTGTATTTGGGCTTTCGACCTCTGCGCGTAGGTCTGTAAACCAGTAGCTCCGATTTCTCAGCCGAGCAGGTGAGGCCCGTGTCCTCTAGGAATCTTTGAACCGTATCGATGGCTCGCTGTAGCGTCTGTTCTATTTGGCCGTCACATCCCCGAGTTACCCACAGAGTAATGTCGTCTGCGTACAGACTGTGGGAGAGCCCGTCAATCTCTTCTAATTTAGCTGGTAACCCTATGAGTGCGAGGTTAAAGAGCAAGGGCGAAATCACCGAACCCTGAGGAGTGCCGGCGCTGCCCATCTCTATCTCTCCTGACTCTAATTCTCCCAATGTGATCCTCGCTGTCCTGTCCGTTAGAAAATCACGGACGTAGTCGTACGTCCTTTTACCGAGTCCTAGTTCTATTATTCGGGTAAGTATAGTCGAGTGCTTGACATTATCAAACGCCTTCTTTAAATCTAGGCCTAAGATTGCTTTGGAAGAAGTGGTCATGCTGTCTATTACCTGGTGCTTGAGTTGTAGCATGGCGTCCTGCGTGGAGAGGCTCTTCCTGAAGCCCAGCATGGTGTGAGGAATCAGATCGTGGTCCTCGAGAAAGTTTGTTAGTCTCGCGAGGACCACGTGCTCCATGACCTTACCAACGCAGGACGTCAGCGATATCGGCCTTAGATTTTCCAGCTGTATGCGCTTTCCTGGTTTGGGTATCATAACGATGCGGGCGGTTTTCCACTGTCGGGGAATACGTCCCTTTTCCCAGCATTCGTTAAGGAAAACCGTGAGGTGCTCTATCGATGTGTCATCTAGATTCCGAAGCGTTTTGTTCGTAACCCCGTCTGGTCCGGGCGATGATTTCGTGTTGAGCCTGTGCAGCACCGCGCGTACTTCAGCAATGCTGAAGGGTCTGTCCAAGCACTCGTTCGCAGTGCCTTTGTATTCAGAGTGGAGCACGGGTCTAGTCGGATTAGTGTATCTCATCCTGAGTTCATGCAAGAGTTCTGCGTGGGTGCCTTTGTAGACGTTGATTATCTTGTTGACATTTTGCCTATATGCTGTTTTAGTCTCCTCTGGATCCAGCAGGAACCTGAGGAGATTCCACGCCTTGGTGAACCCTACCCGACTATCCATGCTATTACACGTCTCTTCCCACTGTGACTTGCAAAGCTGTAAAGCGTATTCCTCGATGTCTCTATTCAGTTTAGCTATTCGCCTACGTAAAGTCCTATTGTGTCGTTGTACTTTCCACCGGGCTTGTAGGCTACGTTTAGCCTCCCACATATGCAGAAGCTTACTATCTAGGACCTGGAGGTTTGCTTCAGGAGGGACCTCATGCGTTGCTGCCGCGACATCTTGCCTCAGCATTGATGTCCACTTTTCTATATCTTCGATATTTTCCGAGGAGTCAATCCTATTTTCCCTGTTTTGCCTAAACTTGTCCCACTCTACAAGTTTTAGTAGCTTGCTTTTCTTTTTGCACGGCCCCGCATTGGCACGAATTTCTACAATAGTGTGATCACTGCCCAAATCCTCCTGTGTATTCGTCCAGCATACGTTTGTTATGTTTTTAACGAACGCGAGATCTGGTGACGTATCAGCACAAACACTATTTCCTTGTCGCGTAGGCGCGGAGGGGTCGGTAATGAGAGTGAGACCCTCCAGTAGAGCATCCTCCCATAGGTTTTTGCCTTTCAGGTTTTCGTATTTGTAGCCCCATGCGGAATGATGAGCGTTAAAGTCTCCCGCTACGAGGAGCGCTCGGGTCCCCGCGATGCCGGCCGCCTTCTTGAGTAGCGCGCGGAAGCGGTGCTTAAGTCGAGGGCTACTATACACATTAAGAATGAAAAGACTATTGTCTCGATTCTTTGGAGGTACTATCTCCACCAACAGGTGCGGTATCGCGTTTACCTTTATCTCATGCTGCGTTACGGTTAGGTTACGTTTGACTAGCGTCGCGACGGCCGGTTTGTCCCGAGGAGCGCTATCCTGAAATGACCTGTAACCGGATAACTTAGCTTTAACGTTGGTTTCCTGTAGAAGTATCACATCTGGCTTCTCCTTGTTAATCAGGTACTGTTGAAGATGTCCCCGCTTTCTAGCGTATCCTCTACAATTCCATTGCCAAATGACGTAATTTTTAGTATTGTGAGTAGCCATGATGATAGTAAAATTTAATATTTGCCAGTGTTCTCCCTAGTCTCTGTGTCCACTGGTCTGTGGTACGGTTTCCCAGTCTGTTTGAGGGGCCCGCAGCTGCTAGCTGGTAACCTTCGCTCGTTGTTTTCAACCCTCATCTGCAGGGTGGCGAGTTGTTGCTGTATTTGCTGCATTGTAGTTGTTATCTGCTGCATCGCGCCTGTAAGCTGGCTAAGCATTCGTTCCATTTCTGCTTTACGCGTGTTCTTTTCATCCTCTATTTCTTTCCTGACTATGCTTATGTCGTCTTCGACATCGTGCCGTTTCCTATCCCTTTCCTCTGTTTTATGTGTTTGAATTTCGGCTTGCGCCGGGTCCACTTCAACTGCCCTGCGTTTCGAGGGGGTCGGCACCGTTTCATCCTTAGATAGTACTTCCCCTGGATTGTCCTGCAATCGGATCGTTCCGCCCTTTTTAGCTACCTCATTTTTTAGACTAGCATTTTCCTCCCTGAGTTCCTCAATTACGTTTTTGTATCTAATGTTATCTCTCTCCAATTGCTCGAGTCGTTTTTGAATTTGCATGATCATGTCGTGTTGACCTTCACTGTTAGAAAAGGCAGTGCCAGACCGCGCACGCTCGCCGGAGGCGGCTGCCGCCCAGCTCACCTTGGAGGCTTTGGGTAGACTGTCGTTACCACCGGGTCCGGCAGCTCGCGTCGCTGTAGTGTCGGTACTGGCGGGAGACGTGCCCTGGGACTTAGGTCTGTCCTTGGCTCGTTGGCGCTCGGCGTTCCTCGACCGAGAGCGGGAGTGAGACCGGGACCGGGAGCGGGAGCGAGAACGCGAGGCGGATCGGCCTCGTCTCTCCCCACGCAGCGCCGAACAGGCGTGTCCACTTTCGCCGTACACCCTATAGCTCTTGTCTGCGTCCTCCTCACGTTGCCTTCTTTCCCACTGGCGTTTCTTCACTATGTAAGGAGTTCTGTACTTGGCTTGGCATTTCCTGTCTCCGGTAGGGTGGTCCTTGCCGCAAAGTCGACATCTGGGCTCACAGCAGTGGTCTTGCGGTGGATCATCACAGCCACAGCCTCTGCATCTTCTACTCTCTGGGTTGGGGCAAACGTCGGATCGATGTCCAAGTCGGCCGCAAGCGTAGCACGTCTCGTACTGTTTCTTGTAGAGCACGCAACGGTGCTCCGTTCCGTTGTAGTATATGTAGCGCGGCACTACACTTCCTTCGAATACGACGATAGCGTGTGCCGTGCTTCCCATCCTCTTCGCGTGCAATAACGAAGGGTTGTGCTCGTTGACGAGGTGTCTCTCAATATCCTCAGGAGAATCTTCGTCGGGAATCCCACGGATGATGCCCTTGGTTGTATTTTCCGGCGCGGCTGCATATGCCCTCGCTGCGTAATCTTTGTCTCCCATGGTTAGCTTGGAGATTTCACAATATCTTCTGGCTCTCTCTTCCGATGGAGTGCTCACTACTACAATATTCTGTCTTTCGTTTACGCGAAAGATATCGCCTCTGGTTTCCTCTTGGTTCAGTCCGGCAGCGGCACGTATGCTGTCGCCGATCCGAGCAGCACGATGTGTCCTGGTGCTGAAGCCATCTCTAGGGCGTACGATGACCTTGATGTCGTCCACCGGCAGATTCGGTTTTTTGGTCGCCATGCTGAGTCGTCGCACGTTTCTGGCTGCTCTTTTGACAAACGCTTCATCATCGTTGAGCGCGTCAGCGGTCTGCGCAGCAGGGTCAGTGCCCGCGACGCGCGCCTTGCGTTCCTTGTATTTGGCCCGAACCTCGAGCCAGCCATTCTCCTTGCGGACATCTGTCGGCGATATTTCTTCACCGTCTACGTGAACAACTTCCATTGCAGTCGAGGATAAAGCCGTTAAGCGAGTAGCAAAGGGGCGTCGCACTGCTCGCTGGGTTCGGCATAGACGCCGGCCGCGTCTGCAGCGCGAGCGACGGCGTCTACCGGTGCTGCGTTAGGCTTAGTTCGTGTGCCAGTGTGGCACCGCAATAAATGAGCTACAGTGTCCAGAAAAGCGGCTCACCTCCGAAAAACTTGATATAGGCAGGATTCGCTGACCTTCCAGAAACTGCTGAGTAGAATGCCGTTGATCGAAGATCTGAATTTCTGCCACAAACATAAAACATCCGCGGAACCGACGTGAAACGCGTCCGCACCCTCTGGCCCCCTGGCGGCATCCCCGTATCACTGCGACTCGATGGCAATAATGCACTATCGGCTAGATTATTTTCGTTCGGATTTTTATCAATCAGTTCCACACACATTTAAGCACATTTTACTAGGAGCTATACTCTACTACAACTAATTGCTTTATTTGCCGTTTCGAGATTTTTTTTCGCACGATAGGCACAAACTGCGTGTTTTGCTATGAACAATCCTTCCACTGTTGTCGACAATGGAGAAGTCGTCATTATGTCAACACGAGTCAGCGTACGATCACGCAGTGTAAACTGCCCACATTGATCCGGAGTCTATTTTGATAACGACTCTCTTGTTATCCCTCTATTCCCGGAAAGCGAGCGTGCTATTATTTTGAGTATCGGGTGATATCATCCGCCCTCGATCATTGTAAACACGTATCAATGCTTAGCCACTGGTTGTTCGAGACTGACATGCAAGACAAGTTGAAGGCAGGCAAAATGGCACGACGTTGAAATAGCTGCCTTAGCATGCTGTGAAAGGAACGCAACAAGGCCGGATGTCATAACTATGGCAATCGAGGGCTTGCAAGAATAAAAAGGTAACTGACCTCTTTGCGTGTGTCCTCGCTGCTTGACGAGCGTGGTGCAGCTGCAGGACACGACACTGTGGAAGACGGGGCTTTCAGCTTGCATCGTAGACGGATCCCTCTCGTACACGGAGTATCGAGCGCATCATCGATGAACAGAAACGGATAAATTTAAAAACAACGAGCATGATCGACGAAGCTTCGGTCTAAGAGAGACGGGGGGCGGCCGGAGGGGGGTTACAGCTCTTCTTACGAAACGGCTGAAAACACACACCCGGCGGAGAGTGGCCGAAGACCGGGTCCATTCGGGGGCGGATAGAGTAACGCGCTCCTAGCTGGGCACCATCTCGTCGGCGGAAGCCCTGCCATTGAGGCCCCGACTGCAGCCGTCGGCGGCGTTCGACGCCGACTGCCGCAGTACGGGGAACCTCTTGGAACCGTCCCGGTGGTGGTGGTGGTGGTGAGACGACCGGGACGACGTTGGCGGTGGCAGATACACTAAGTCCTGAGGGCTGCACCGTCCCAGCAACGGAACCACCTGGTCTTCGAAGGCCCCCGCGGGCGCGTAGCCGCCGGGCGACACCGCGTCGTCGTCGTCAGAGTCCGAGAGACCGTCGCTCTCGACGGACGCGAAGAGGCGCGGCGACGACGAAGTCGACGGCATCCTCGTGTACCGCCGCGCGTACAGTTCGATGCTGACCGAGGAGAGCGACTCGTCGGCCGGCGTGTCACAGCCGTCCGGATCCTGGATCTGCAGATCCGCGGGCGACGGCAGAAACTGCTCCTCGTAGCGCGGGCTCAGCAGGAACGTCGTGGTGGACGAAAGCGACGTTCGGGCCGTCTTCGTCCCCGACCTGCTGGCCGTGTAGGCAGCGGCGATGATGGAGCTGCTCGCGCTACTACTGGCGCCGGCCACGCTGCCCCTCTTGCTTCGGCCGCCGTTGTTCCTGGTCGGAGGCGCCGCGCTGCTGCGCGACGACGTGGTCGTGGTCGTGGCCGTAGTCGTCGTGGTGACGGAGTTCTTCTTCGGGAGCACCAGCGTCCGGGGCGGCTCCGAGGGCCCCGGGTCGTCGCTGTTGTTGGCTCCTGCGGCCGTCGTGGTCCACACGGCCGGCACGGTGAGGTGAGTGCCTTGGGGCGTCTTGGCCAGCACCGGGATGAGTACCTCCGCGGCGGAGGGCCTCTTCTCGTCCACGGGCACGACACGCTGATGGTGGGGCCGCTCCTTGGCCTCGAAGGTGAGCACGCAAGCGGCCACGATAAAGATGCCACCCAGGCCCATGATGGCGGGACCCGCGAACGACAGGTTGTGCAGGTGGTACTCGCGATTGCGGTCCACCACGAGTGTCGTGGCCACCTGCGACTCAGCGGCGGCGCCGTCCGACGTGGTGGACGACGACGCCGCTGCCGATGGGGCGGACGCGTTGCCCTGGCGTGGCACGGGCGACGTGGCCAAATCTTCGGCGAAAAAGCCCACCACGCACATGGCCGTGCCCAAGGCCAGTAGAAAGATGCCCCCCGAGAGTGCCTTGCATGCCTCCCACACGCAGCTCCAGGTCCACCGGGTTCCCGATGACTCGTCCTTGTTCTCCTGAGACGAGGCTGCACCGCCGGCGCCAGAGGCACCGCCATGCGCTTGCTGCTGGTGAGCGTGCTGCTGGAGCTGCTGAGACTGCGCCGGGATCAGGTTGCAGTGGGACGGGGCGCGAGCGCGCGCCGAGGCTGCGGTGAGAGACGAGCCGCCGGCGGCTCCCGCGCGTCCCGTGTTCTGTTGGCGTAGCTGGCGCCCGATGACCGCCGCGCTATTCATCCCGGCAGTCCGGCGCCGACGTCCGAGGACGGGGTCACGGCGGCCCTGCCGCCCGACCGCGCACTGGCACCGGGTCGGGCTTTGCCGGACGCGGCCGTTTTATACCCCGCCGCCGACGCCATGCGCCCGCTGCCGCTGTGCCCTAGATCGGCGGCCGCTACGTGGCGCCCCCGTGAACCCGCCAAAAAACGTTTCGCAAATAGCCAGTACTCGCCGCTAGCCCCGTCACCTGGTGCAAAAGAAGACAGTTATTTTTTTGAAATCTTTATCAAAAGTACGCATGCCTTAGTACGTTCCTGTTTTGAGAGACAACGCTTTAATCTCAAACCAGCAACTAAAGAGGCCAGTGAAGGATTCGTTTTTGAGGCACCAATCAATGGTCATAAGAAGGGAGCGCGCTAGGCGGTGGCTAGCACACCGCAGCTGCGTCCCGGGTAGGGCGAGCCTCCTTCCCTCTTTTTCGGCGCTTCCCTATTTTCTCCCGCCCTTCCTTTATTTTTCGTCTCGTTAGAGCAAAGCACCGAGCATGCGCGAGCGTCGGCTGGCATCCGGGATACGAAGCGGCGGCGGCCTCTCCGGCCGTAACCGCGGGTGCCTTCGTGAAAAGGTCTAGCGGCGCAGCCGCCCCAGCGCCGTAGTACTCACTTGCCATTTCCCGTTCTTCCTCTCTTCCTTTCCCCAGCCTCCCGCCGATCTTCGGGATGCGAAATTCAGGCTGACGCCTCCTTCTTTCCCTTCTGCTCGATTCCCGCTTGTCGTGAAGGGCGCGCGTAAGTTTTGCGCTTTTCTTCTTTTTCATCTTTGCTCATTCAAGAATCGCCGTGCGCACAGCGCGTGCATTTTTCGAGCGCCAGTTGGTTCAAAGGGCGTTGCATTTTCCAGCAGACGACGAAAAAATGTGGGCTAAGGCATGATAAAACAAATTGTAATTTTAAAGCCAGTGAAATCACTTCCTTATTGACAGTAAACAACACTGCCTGTTCCTGGACACTGCCTTCATTTTTATTTCTCTTTTAAAGGGGCCCTCACCAGCCTGCAAAAATACAAAAAAAAACAACTGCATTACTATATCCTGGCATTTCTCGCCTGTTCAGCGCATTTCGTGACGCAAAAACAGCAATTTTGGTGACGTCTATACAGTACATAGTATCGATTTGTCTATATACACGTAATATTTTCGAAATGCATCCTTAAATGGTTTGCAATGCAGCCACGCATCTATTTTTTCTTGTCTGGCACAAGTAACATGAATGATAAGCTTTCACTTTCCTCGATGTCTTTCCTCTGACCGTTGAAGCGGACGTAACAGCGTGTAACTGATAAACGCGAAATATGGATAGGCTAAACGGTTAGTGCTGACATTCTACAAGCGCTTTTAAAAAATAGGCGGCGAGGAGAAGATATCACCTGCAGGAAGGGTTGCGAATGCGGAAATAAAACTTCTCCCTCGTCTTCAAACTTAATGCGTTGAAGAGCCCTTTACAAAAGGTGTTAAGCTAATATATTCCAACGTTACCGCGAATAGCACATAACCTCTGTCTTTCGAAACACCAGGACATCGAGCTGAGCTTATTACTGGTAACCCGACTGATCGTTCCTTCTGCTGCTTTGTTCTCGGTTCTGTTCCAGGCCACAATCTCATGCCATGCTCGTGGCAATATTGTTAGACGAATTTATAATTAGTGTGGCATTGCCTTTCCTTGCTTTATCTTTTTGTTTTACTGATTTCAGGTACTTTTGTTCGATCTTAATGCAGTGTTTATATTAGCCACTGCAATAGACGACTTCTTTTCTACCGCTAACGATATTCAACAATCAGGTCCATTAAACGGGTATTTTGGTATTTCTGTACATGTCTTGTGCTAAAAAAAAAGCTTTCGGATGAATGAGTAAGGCTGCGGATTAGGCGAGTTGGAAAGTACTTAGAATGTCCAACCAATACTACGGGACAAGAATAATGTGCACGCCGCGAGTGTTGTCATGTAAAGAGTCTTCCGCATCTCAGGTGAACGCTTAATTAGTATTCAATGCCCCATAGAAGCTGCCCTTCGAAAAATAAATCCGTTGTACAGAATCCTTGCTTGTACCTTCATTATTTTGTCCTCCTCGTAAAGGGCGGAGCCCATGATCAAGTTATAAGCGATAATTCATAGCGTGGAGGCCTAGGTTGGAAACTAAGCATCCTCGAGAGAGCTTATGTTTCCTTTTAGCTATGCGTCTTGCGTGGGAAAAGAACACATGTGAAGTTTTTTTTTTTTCATTGAGTCTGCTAAAAAAATACTTGTGTCCATAGCACTATACGCTCGCGCATCGTATGAAAACTCGCAGCATATTCACGGAGTAAATAGTGAGTGGGGCGCAGTCTTCGTCCGTACGTTCTCGCTTCCGTTCATCCGTCCATCCGTTCGTGCGTGCTTGCGTCCATCCATCTAGTGAACACTCCAAGTACCGCCATCTCGCATCTTTTCATCGTATATTGATTATACACAAGTACCGCCATCAAGCAGACATTCCAAGAGTTAAACAAGAGGTGACTACACCTACTACTCCTACTACATACATCGGGGACGCGTGTCTTAAAAAGGTTCACCTCTAAAAACTTTATTGAGGTCTTGCAGAGCGTGCCTTAACACGCAGTGGGCAGCTCTCACTTAAGGACCAGCGGGCCAAGCCACTGGGCCACATTGCGGTCCTGCTGGACAACCCATAAATGTCCAGCCAGAAGAGGGCCACGAATAAGACAATATCACACATTCAAAGTAGATTGTAGGTGCAGTTCTACGACCCAGGTGAAACGCGCCTTTCTATAATACAATTTCAGATAATCTCGATACTTTAAAATAAACATTGAAAAGACTTTAGGATATGTGGTTATGCAATATCATTATTACGGTTGCCCGATGTACTGACTAAATATGAAAACTGCGCCTTCTGGTTGACAACCAGAGCCAGCGCGCAGGCTTAGCAAGAGAGTGTATGTGAACAGTTCTACAAGTACTGCATCTCATTGATTGCAGTATGTATTTGTAGGCAGGCTACAATGCGCTTTTCTTCACACACCCAGCAGCGCCTTGGGGATGGCTTTCAGCTCTCCTATAGTAGAGTACCAAGTACTCTAAACCGTTAACCACTTTTTATAAACACACAATGACGTCACACACGCAAAAGGGCCCCATCAAGTGTGAGGCCCACGGGACGGCAATATGCTCTTCCATAATAGAGTGCCCAGTACTATAAATCATCACCCCCTTTTTTTAAACACATTGAGGTCCATGGGACGGCTTCAAGCCCTCCCATCGTAGAGTACCCTTTACTCTAAATCATTTCCCGCTTTTTCTAACTCCCCCCCCCCCCCCTCATACATTTCCCTTTTTGTAACAATTCTTGTGAATGTCGTGTTCCGTCGCGATGTTTTTTTTTTAATTGTAACAGATTTTCACTGTTCGTGAGAATAAATTTCTCTAAACACACATTTCCCTGTCTTGGAACGGCTTCATTGACGCCCACGGGATGGCTTTATGCTCTCCAAAAGTAGAGGACCTAGTACTCTTAATTGTTTAAAACTTTTTTCAAAATACTCAGGTGAGAGGAGTATGTTTATACATCCGCTAGGCCGGGACGGCTTTCTACTCTCCCATAGTAGAGTACGGGAACTCTAGATCGTTGCACCTTTTCTAAACACAGAATTATCATTGGGAAATGTTATTGCTCTTCCATAGAAAAGTCCGTCGTGCTATAAATTGACGAACATCTTTTTCTAGACACACTCTATGCACATTCAGCCACGCTTTATGCTTGTTCATCGGGAGCTTCCCGCTGTCCCATAGTCGAGTACATCATCATCAGCCTGATTACGCAGGGCAAACGCCTCTCTCATGATCCGCCAATCAACCTGATCTTATACTTTCTGGTCTTGTGATTTAGGGGCAAAGCTCCTTGTACGCCGTGGGTCGTATGTCCCGTGTTTGTAGTAGTAGCCACCTCCCGTTTAGTCCTTAGAATGTCCGCTGGATGGCGGTACTTGTATATGATGAATTTATGGTGAAAAGATGCGAGATAGCGGTACTGCCGCCTCGTGACAATCTTTCAAAGCGCACTCTTTGCTCTATCTCTCTGGTAATGATTAAAACACAACAGTTCCGCCGAGATAGCCATCGGAAGTGGTAAGTGGTAGATATAAATAGCTTTCCATTTCAAGGTTAAGTCAGGCGCACCTTTGTGGCTAGGTGGCTAACACCATGCACTTGAAAGGAAGATGTCTGACGTTCGATTCCGCGTGCCGGAGCCTTTTTTGGTATTATTTTTTTCTTTCTTGCGTTTTCGTGTATGTAGATACGTATACGTATTCGGTGAATGGCAGCGGTCACCGACGACAGCGGCAAAATACAGCCGAGTGTGTCCATATAACTGATATTGCAATGAAATATCAGAGTGGTGTCTTCCATTCAAAGAAAAAAAAGTCAATCCAGAAACCGATCGATGCCTACCGCATCCCAGGCGATCACCATAAACATCGCTAACCGCCGAGAAGGTGAGAATAAAAACATAAAAATCAAAAAGCAAAGTTGGTAGATAACGCGAGAGCTATAGGGACACTGGTGTCCCTACAGCAGCGTGCATATTTTATGCGTCTACAGCGACCATCACGTGATCCATAGGCAACGAGTAAAAGTCTGCCTATGTACTGAACTTTTCCATGCGGTAAATTCTCAGGTGAACACGTTCCATCAGAGCATCCCTCAGGTTGAAGATGCTAAGCAGGAGGGAGTGGTTTGGAGGTTGGTTGTGGTTGCAAAGGATCTTCAGCAGGCTTTTACTGTTCTTTATTTTAGTGGGCCTGGGGGTTAAAAAAAGACACGTCCAATCGCAGCATGTGTAATTCAGCCAGCACAAACACAAAAAAACAAGTAGTCATAGATGATGGATGGGTAATGTAAGCATCGGCACGCTTTGCGGATTCAAGTATGACCAATAAAATTCTCTCATTTATCATCTCTTTTCTTGGCGTAGTTATTTCCTTCTTTTGGTTCTACACAGCATGACCCGCGAATTTCACTTCCACCTTTTTGCGGTTCTTCTTGCTCCTGCTTACCGGCGTTCCGAACTAAAAGATCCCCCCTTCTAAGCAGAACGATTTAACAAAGTTTACTCCATCTTTCTAGCTCTTCACGAAAGAAAGTAAAAACTTCGATGTGGTGCCGCTTGCCCATAAACGTTGCAGCCGAATAGCATTAAAGTACCCTAGCCAAATCCTTCTTTTTCTTTCTTCTTTACTAAAGTTTTTGTTTTTGTTTGTTTTTTCCTAGAAGTGAGGAATAGCTCGTCCTAGAGCACAGCCAATGAAAAGCGGGAAAGAAAACGTTGCTTGAAGTGTAGCGTGTTGCGAGCCAGCTGCTGTACGGTTCAGAAGCGAAACCGCAAGGCCGGAGGAAGACGTTGCGCACCCATGTTATATATAGATGGCAAGGCAATAACCGCTAAGCTAAACCTGAAGATCCGGGGATTGCATCACTCTACCCAGAAAGTAAGACACATATGAAAAGTGGAGGGGAAAGAGAGAGGGCGGGACAGTCACTGGGTGTCCCAACTCAGTTTTTCTGCTAAAAATACCGGTGTGTGATTCCATGTGTTAGGTATATGTTAGCCCCGTTCCTGTTCTTCTTAACTGATCGCGGTATACTCCATATGATGTTCAAAGACAGGTTACGGTGTTCCTATCGTAATGTCAATGTAATGTTTTATGTAGTCCTTAAAACTGTGGCTCTATAATGGTGTCTCTTTAAAAATGTTACAATAGCAATATCACGGTAGCAAGGTCTTTTTCACTATGTCGAAGTGGCAACGTCCAAGTGGCAATGTCCAAGTGGCAATGTCCAAGTGGCAATGTCCAAGCGGCAATGTCCAAGTGGCAATGTTCAAGTGACAATGTCTCAGTGACAATGTCTCAGTGACAATGTCTCTGTAGCAATGTCTCTGTAGCAATGTCTCTGTAGCAATGTCTCTGTAGCAATGTCTCTGTAGCAATGTCTCTGTAGCAATGTCTCTGTAGCAATGTCTCTGTAGCAATGTATCTGTAGCAATGTATCTGTAGCAATGTATCTGTAGCAATGTATCTGTAGCAATGTATCTGTAGTTATGTCACTGTAGTTATGTCGCTGTAGTTATGTCGCTGTAGTTATGTCGCTGTAGTTATATCTCTGTAGTAGTGTTTGTGTAGTAATGTCCCCGTACCAATGTCCCCGTACCAATGTCACAGTACCATTGTCACTATCACGGCTACGTCATCTTCGGATCTCGCTTGAAAATATCTTAAATGTAATCATGGTAAAGTACTGTTACTGCATGAAAGCCACCGAGTGATATGTTCAGACAAAGTGTTAAGTAACTTGAACTTAAGTCGATTCCTTAACTTCCTCTTTAATCAACGCGTGTTGCATCCCGACAGGTCCCTAATTTCCCTAGCAAGCAACAAGCCGTAAAACACCGAGAGGAAGAATGGGCCATTTCCTTTTTCAGCCAACGTAAAATTTGGCTTCTGTCAAAATAACACAAAAAATAGTTGACATGTATATCAGTGCATACAGAATCTTACTGACTTCTCAAGTTTCGTAACAAAAAATTTTTTTTAATGCTCGAAGACTGCAGCCCTGCTTTAATATCGCATTATTAATTCCACGAAGCTGTCAAGGATCCCACAGAAACAACGTGATAAACAGCTTAAGACTAATACAATGGCAGTCGGACGTCTTAGAAAAGCCTTTCTTCGAATTAAAAAAACAAAAGAGAATATGACGGAGTATGAGGCTTCTGCATTTGTCCCTTCAACATTTCTTATCATATGAATATGTACAGAAGCCACGCGCTCCCTTTTTTCTCGGTGAACTTTTTTTCCCTTTCGCCTAGAAGTTCTTTCGCATGAATAGAAGTTCTCATAACTTTGGTTTTGTGTCGAGACCGCCGTGCAGTCACTTTGAATTGTCGGGCAGTGATCTTTTTTATTTTTTTATGTGCGCAGTTCTTAGCCTAACTCGTCTGGAAGCCGCCAAGACAGGCCGCGACCGCTATTTAAATTATTCTACCTTCTTTGGGGCTTTACATTTCTTTTGAAAATTTAGGAACAATAAAGAGGGCAAGCTGTAGAGGGAGACTGGTTGTTGCTGGGAAAGAAGCCAAAATTGCGTCCATGTCTGAGATGTGTCCTCACAGAAATGAGCAAAACGAATATCTCCACCGCTTCGTTTTATTTTGTTTTTTTTTCCTTTTTGAAAGTGCTCTTGCACCTTGACTGAAACTCCTTTTGCCACGCTTTTCTCTTCTCTCTCTCTATCTCTCTCTCTCTCTCTTTGTTATGTCTCACGTCTTTTCCTTGAATCGCTCGTTCTAGCACGCGCGGCCTACAAACTGTCTCACCAGTTCCGTGCAGGGCAGAGAAGCTTACGTAACACATCGGGCAGTTAGGAAATGGAGGACTGAAAAAACAGCGCTCAATGGCGTAGTAGTAAGGCAAATATGGTTTACTCAACACATGGTCGACTCAGATGAAAACCGATAACACAGACGCAAAAACAAGAAGTGGCCAAAAGGTAAACGTAAGACGCTGACCAAGAAACAGTTTAGAAAAAATAAAGACGTTTCGGCTCTTATACAGGGGCCTTGTTCACAAATGAAAAATTTGTGAACAAGGCCCAATGCGGGAGCCGACACATCTGTTATTTCATGAAGTGTTTCTTTGGGGTCAAAGATCCTTACGCCGTGTCTCGTTCTCTTTTAAGTAGTGGTAGTAGTAGTAGTAGTAGTAGTAGTAGTAGTAGTAGTAGTAGTAGTAGTAGTATTAGTAGTAGTAGTAGTAGTAGTAGTAGCCACCTCTTGTTTATGAGTTGCTCAATATATGGAATTGTGTGTATATGTCCTTGAAAATAATATAACTATGGAATTAGTGGTTTTCACAGCATATCAACGGAGTGAATGAGGATGATGAGTGGAGAAGCATCTGCCCGTCCGTTCGTCCATGTGTCCATCCGTGCCTGCGTCCGTCCATTCGCCTGTCCGTTCATTCGTCCGCGCTTCCGTCTGTCCGTCCATGCTTCCGTCTATTCGCACGCCTCCGTGTGTCCGTCCGTGCGTCTATTCTTCTATCAAGCGTGGAAACTTGGGCACGTTGGTAGGACATAGCTGAATATACAAACAGCGAAACTGCAAAGTAGTTACAGTGTAGCTACGGAAGCAAAGATACGAAAATAGAAAGGGGCGCTGACTTTCAACAATGATTTAATAGCGGAGTGGTGTACATATATAAGCGAAAAAAGAAGAGAATGGGGCATGCGTAGAAATGTGCAGTTTACAACCACTCCGAAACAATGTCAGCAAAACTCTTGTCTTTTGCTAATTGAACAAATGCATTTTTGTTCAATGTTGCTTGATTCAATTATTCAATTAATCAACATCAATCAAACAATCAATCAACGCGCTGGATCCTAGTTACTGAGTTGATGAAGGGGGCAGAAAGAGAGGTGGTCTCCTAAGTTTTTTTTTTTTTTTTGCGGCATGTATTTTCTCTGGAAAAAAATTAAAACTTTCGCGGACATGTCGCCACGAATCACAGTCTCTTGTCGGGTGTGTACTCTGAAATGGCGACAAAAATTTTGTTTTCACTGCTTCTTCAGGTTTAATTCCTTGATTGCGAGATAATTACAGAGGACTTCTTGTTTCTCTCCTTCATTACTTGAAATTCAAATTTTCACTCCTTTTTTTTCCTTGGTATTTATGGTGATCTTTTTTTCAGGCACCGAACTCGCAAGTTCTTGGTTAACTGGAAATGCTTACGGACTTCCCAGTTTTGCCTGCTTAGATTCGAGGACCGTGATCTTCACCAGTACAGCTCCATAGTAATATCATTCCATGGTAAATTACACTTCATTATCTAAGCATCCATGTTTCTATTAACATTAGAACGCAATTAAATAATAATAATAATAATAATAATATTAATAATAATAATAATAATAATAACAGCAATAATTTTAGCGGATGTCATCGAGCCCACGACTTCCAGTTCAATAGCTGATCACCGAGACCCGTACACCATAGTGACGGACAGTGAAATGATGATTGATTGATTGATTGATTGATTGATTGATTGATTGATTACTGGGGTTCAACGTCCCAAAACCGCCACATGATTATGAGAGACGCCGTAGTAAAGGGCTCCGGAAATTCCTACCACCTGGTGGTTCTTTAGCGTGCACCCAAATCTGAGCACATGGGCCTAACAGCATTTTCGCCTCCATCGAAAATGCAGCAGCCGCTGCGGGGATTCGATCCCGCGACCTGCGGATCAGCAGCCGAGTACCTTAGCCACTAGACCACCACGGAGGGGTGACAGTGCAACGCAACTCGTGAAGCGTGAAGTGTGCCGTATGTTGATTTCCATGGTATGGATAGGAGTTGGCAGTAAAGCGCAAGATAATTCAATAAAAAGGCAGGATAAGAGTTTCTGTGGCTAACACCAGTGAATTCTTTTCCCATTCACGTGGATGTTCTTTTTCGGCTTTTTCGTAACTTTTGTAGGAGCGGAGACAACGAAAAACACAGCACACGCGCTATATTATAGTGAAAACACTAAGTACATATTTGTAGCCACTCCAAGAGAAAGGCAGAAAGTCTAGACAATAAAAAAGAACGACCAAGAAAAATTTCTTTTTCGTTTGCTTCATGTCTACGCGTTGAATACACAAAAGTGGCCATATTTATTATTTTTGGTGACGCACAAGCGGCAATCTTGACTGGTGTGGTACCTCGCGTTTCGGTCGTGTCGCTATATCTAGGTGCATCACGTGAGAATAAATATCACTTTGAAAAGAAAATATCGGCATTTACTGAGCGTCAAGCTTGCTCAGAGACGTCTCTGTGCACAAATCTTCATCGCAGAGAAAACTCTGCTTGGAAAATTGCTGTCAGTAAAACTGTAAATTTTGTTCACATTTTTTTGAAGCCTACCGACGGAAAGCCAGTCGAATGAACAGCGCCGTCACAGTAAAGATTTATGTTCGCTGACCGCCGAAGCATCAATCCCTTTTTACGGCCTCCGTCGGAACGCCTCCTACTCAACCCCAGCCTCCCAAGGCCCAACCCCCTTGGAGATTTCCTCCGCCAGCTTGCTATGTATATACTTATTTCAAGCTTTCCTTTTCGTGCGAACCATTCTGGTTCTTTCATTTTATTTCGATGCTGACGCCAATGGAGTCAATTCATGACATCGCGAGGCGCCCGCTGAAACGCCATTGGCCAAGCCAGCCGATAATGACTGATTGATATGTTGGGTTTAACGTCCCAAAACCATCATATGATTATGAGAGACGCCGTAGTGGAGGTCTCCGGAAAATTCGACCGCCTGGGGTTCTTCAGCATGCACCAAAATTTGAGCACACGGGCCTACAGCATTTTCGCTTCCACCGAAAATGCAGCAGCCGCTGCCGGGATACGATCCCGGGACCTGCGGGTCAGCAGCCGAGTACCTTAGCCTTTAGATCAGTGCACGCATTTCATATCTAGCGATGGATGCACGAAATCGTGAGGAGTCCACTGAAACGCCATTGGTTGAGGCGACACATCATGTGATCTAACCTAGACGAAGTCAAAGGTGGCCAACAGGACTCAGCCTTGGTTTTAACATCCCTGTCTTCCTGTCACTATTCTACATCTCCTTTTTAAGTGTGGAGCAATTTACAGACCCAAGCTCACGTCTCATGTCGCCTGTGCTTTCAAATTGGTGCATAAGCACTAGCTGTTTGTTCAGTCTATTGGTGCACCGCGAACTAGAAAACGGAGTGTCGGCTAATACGAAGAAACACCTACAGAAGAAGAAGGCGGTACACACGGACGAAAGCAGGTTCATCTGTGCTTGATGGAAAATCACGCCGCTGCACAAGACTTCTCACGCATGCGCATTGTAGCCACTTCCCACCACACGTCACTCTTGAAACTTATTCTTCCGCTAAGTAGGCGCGCTTTTTTGATGCCAGGGACAAGTGCGTATCACTGACACAAATATCCTTAAGAATTACAATGTGACATTTACAATACCAATTCATAACGTGAGAAAAGCCCACTATGGGGCGCTACCGATCAAGCAGGTATCGCACAATGCCAAACTAGGGTGCTATAGGTCAAGTCTATCAAAATACGTCAACACGGGGTGCTAATGTATAACAAAGGCAGCTTTATTTTATCGCCAGGACGCCGAGCAGGCTGGACTTTTGGAACGCCAGTGTTGCCTCGCCCATGGTGGTGGTGGTGGTAAACATTTATTGAAAACAGAGGTTACCACGGAAACCAGCCTCTAGTGGGTCCCTACAGTGCTCGGTGGACTCCCTAGTCAGGGACCCCACTGGTCATGGTCGCTGTCCTTGCACGCTGGACCATGGCTTGTTGGGCTTTGCGGTGAACGCCTAGCATCGCCGAAAGCCTGATTCGTCTATCCGAGCGAGCGAAGCGACAGCAATATGCTAGCGCCTGGAGGTAATAATGATAATATCGGGAGTTTCGCGTCCCGGAACTACGATATGATTCTGAGAGGCGTCATAGTGGACTCCGGAAATACCACAGTAGGCGGGTTTTTCCCATATCGCCTTCATCGAAATCTGACCATCGTGGCCGGGATCGAACCCATGACTTTCGGGTCAACAGCCGAGCACGCACGTCGACAGGGAATGCGAAGAAAACCAATCGTACTATGGAGGTCTCAGACGTACGGCAAACCCCAGTAGATACAGGCGAAGCCACAGCTTCGGCTCAGACAGACACAAACTAAAGGTCAGAAGAGGCATTTGAAGTGTCCGCTCTGTCCCGCAGTTTGCGCACTTTTTGTGTCCAGGAACACGCTGGTAAAGCTTTTGAAGTACAAAATAAAACACGAGATGTTCATCAAAAAAAAAAAAATACCGCGCCGTTGCATATCACTAACCAAACCGCATCTCCTGGATTCAACGCCGTTTAGGGGCGTATGAGGTGGGAAGCCGTCGCCACAAGGCCACGCTCACAGACGGAGACAGCCATAGAGTTTCCTAAATTTAGACAGGACACTGACGCTACTATCGTCCAGCGACCATGGGAATTATGGGTATGACACGGATATGTCTAATCTTCGTGCTTGCGGGCAGCGAACACACTTGCGACTTCGTTTATTGCCGTGTTTTGGTTTTGTTTTGAAGGACAGAACAATCAGTTTTTTTTTTTTTACTTCGTGATCAGACTTGAAGTGGTGCGCCTAAAGGATAAGGACGGTGAAGCATAAGTGCTGAACATTTCCCAGTTGTTTCGTGAAAAAGCAGCTTTAGGCCTCACGAAGCCAGAACGAACGTAAAGTACGAAGACTAGGCAGATCCATGTCATACCCGTCATTCCCATGCTCGCTGAAGCGCTATGCATCGCAGCTTCCATAGACACTAGCGCCAGAGTTACATCTAGTGTGTATTAGGGAAACTCTACGGAGACAGCCCTCGCAGCTACCACACCGAGTTTGCCAGCGTGGCGCTAGCCGAGTACGAGCGACAAAGTTCCGCGCTTCTACCAGGGTTGCCACAACTGCAGGTGTCCAGGTTACTTTCTTGTGCTGCACTTAGGACATCCTTAAGGCCGCGTTCACACTGGGCATTCCGGCCGCCGAAAGTGCTCCGAATCCGGTTCGGCGGCGGCGAGATCCGCCGAAAGGGCCCTCTCCGCGCCGATCGCTCTCGGACTGATTTTCGCGGCGTCTGCCGCCGAATCAAGTCACCGCGGACCAATAGGAGCGCTAGTCAAGAAATTTTGAAAAATGGCGGTCAAGCCCTACTCACTTGTTATGCCGCAGGGCACGTAACTGAATGTTGAAACCAACGGGAGTTTAACCGACTCTGTGCCTACTTCGCCTCCGTATTTCGTGAAAGAGGTGACCGAGCTTGCTGTTGGCGTGACCGAGCTTGTTGCGGTCTTGCAGAGCAAAACGAACCCACCAACGCCGCTCGCGTCGGGGGTTTTTCTGCTCTTCGCTCATTACAAGACAGCCACTTGCCAGCAAAGTAAGCAGTACTGTCTTTTCTTGCTTCTTGCGTACGAGAATCGTCCAAGTATACACCAACGGATAGCGTAGTGGCGTTTGCGAGCCGCGACAACAACCGGGTGACAGCGCATCCATCCCGCGTTCGCCCCGTAGTAGATGGCACATGCGGCGGCGCGGGGCGCGTCCAGTGCGAACGACCCTGAGTTTCGGCGGCAGGGGAATTTCGGTCGCTGTAGAAAGCGGATGTTTCAGTGTGAACTAGGCATAAGGCCTGTCCACGCGCATCCGTTGCAGCGTTTGAGCGCGGGGCCTTCTGACGTGACATCGTGCCCTCTCCCTAAATAAAGAGAGGCCACGTGGCTACGCGAGGCTTCGCGCCCACTCTCTCTAATAGGGAGAGGGCACGACTCCGCGTCCGCTGTGACGCGCTGCAATGGATGCGTGTGGTAGCACCTTTACATCGTGGCTGCCAAGCTGCGGTTCGACTCTACTCTGTCTACGCATCAGTCAAGAAGACCTCGCATCACCCAGGAAGTCCATGTTAAGGATCTAAGATTACAACAGAATCGAAAGTTGGGCTAGTTGGATATGCATGGTATAACTATCAGTTAAAGCGCACGAAAAACAGACGGGAAGAGAGGACAACAGTTTAGTTGCGAGAAAGCGCTTGTCCTCTCTTCCCGTCTGTTTTTCGTGCGCTTTAACTGATAGATCTAAGATTAACCACCTTCGTTAAATTTAGGGGTGAAGCCCCTTACGTCACGGGTCGTGCGTTCGCGCTGTATGTAGTAGTAGTATAGAGGTAGTAGTAGCAGTAATATTGATACCAGTAGATAGCCACCTCTCGTTTAGTCCTTGGAATGTCCGCTAGATGTTAGTACTTGTATATGATGAATATATGATGAAAGGATGCGAGATGGCGGTACTTGGAGTGTTCACTACTAGATGGACGGACGGAAGCAAGGATGAGTTGACGGACGCTTCGCCCCCCTCATCGTCATTCACTCCGTCGATATGCTGTGATTTTTTTTAATATTTACGTGGCTATAGTGTAGAATAATTCCTTTGTAGCATTTCACTCATGTGTATTTTCTAAACTTTGAACAATCTACGCTTATTCAAGTTTAATCGGCCTACATTCTCTTAGCGATCATCGTTATTACTGTTGCGAAGTCACTGCGTTTCCGCCAAGAGCACCGTGATGGCGTTTGGTGCGGGAGGTAATTAACGAGACGTTATGTTCGTGCTTTGAATTCCTTCCGTAGTATAAAGACATCTGCTGCCACGTGCACGACGTCTTGGATTTGTTCGCTGCAGTATAGCAATCCCGTTAATTGCGTCTATTTGCTAATGGTTTTCTTTTTCTCGTTCGTTATCAACCATGACTAAAGAAAGATGATGTACTAGTGCAAAGCAGGCGCTAAACGACTCCGTATGCAGCGACATACCAAAGGTAATAAAAACGAAACCTTAAATAATAATTGCTTTGCATTCGGAGAAAAAAATAGAGTCGTCATTTTACCTGTTTTGCGAAGTGTTCTCTTTAGCCCTTGCTCTAATTCTGAGCGGTTTCACGATATTTTGAAACGTACGCAAATTAGCGATGTGATGTAACCGTTTGGGCATTCGTTGGTGTGACTTCCGTACATTTATTTTACACGTTTTATAATCTACTTGCGGGCACAAACAGATAATTAATTCCCTAGATTATATGAAAAAGAAACTATGGAACAAGCTGGCTGACATTGCTGACAAGAATAGCGAGTGTAAGCTTTCTTTTTCTTCTTAACTCGCCAATGTGCGTTTTTTTTTTCTTCCTGTTTCGTAAACGTTTCATTTGCACTGGTCAGACGTGTATTTTGTCCCATCCACTACAGCTCTATATCTTGTTATATGTATAATTTTTTACTTATGTATGTTGTACGCCGGATGTTCTAAGAAAAGTGCCCAAAGCTTTCAAAAATAAAAACAATGCGATGTGTGCTCGCTGTCTTCAGAATGACTTTCTTTTAGAGACAGTGATCTTAAGATGGTTAAAGACGTCATTTGGGACAGTAATGAAAACTGTTCGTTTAATAAACTTTTTATTGATTGGAGTGACGCGGTTATGCTTAACGGGAGAACAGAAGCTCTTCACAGGGTAGACAGCCGGTCTGAGAACTGGCTAACCTCCCTGTCCATCCCTTCCTCCTCTCCTCGTTGAAGTTCGGCACACGAAAAGCTCATCCCACCTTCGAGATGCAGAAAAAGCGGCATCTAGTAATTATTGTGGCCGCCCGCCATGGCAGATCAGTGACACGGCTGCTGGCTTGAAGGTCGTGGGTTCGATACCGGCTGCAGCGGTCGCATTTCGGTAGAGGTGAAATTGTAGAGACCCGTGTATTGTGCGATGTCCGCGCACGCTAAACAACACCAGACAATCGAAATTCTACAGCGTCTCTGATAATCATCTCTTGGTTTTGTGAATGAAAACCCACGATAATATTGTGATACGAGACGTCTCGATTTATCTAGAACGACCGCGGCCCCGCGCCTCGGCGTCGAGATAGTTCAAGATCATTGCCGAGCGTGTAGTGTTTCGGGGGGGCGTATCTCTAATGATCTCTGTCGCCAATTAATCTGAGCGCCAGTGACACTGCGCATTCCCGTTCTTCGACGACATGCGTGCGCACGTTGGTTGCTGCCGCCCAAGTAGAGTTGCACAGTTTCGTATGTGGGCACCAGTTCACCTAATAAACTCATCCTCTTCTATTGGATGCGAAGCAGCTTATGGCGGAGCTCAATCCGGCGTGTGGCGTGACCATTCTTACAGCGCATGCGCCAACACTCCCCCCTCTCTCTCACCGCGTGAGCGCTAGGTGCTAGGAAGCGGGGTGCTGCCCGCTGCCTCCACTTCGTTTCTCCTCTCCCAATTTTCTCTCCGCCACAGCTGCGCGCTCGTATATAACGCTGCGCTCGCTCGCACCATCGCAACTCTCCCAGAAGCACTGGTCGTTCGCGGCACACACACGGTAATACACAAAAATGCGAGAGGGAGGGGTAACATAAGCTGTACACAACGTATGCACAACTCCCCACACAAATGAAACGTACAAAGAAACAAACAAATGGAGGAGGAGGAGGAGGAGCCAACTTTAATGACGCCAACAAACAGAATGGAAATGACAAATTGGAACACAAGTGAACACCAGCGCTGCTTCTCATCCCCACATGATTCCCTTTAGCGGGAAATTGTGTCATTTTTTTTTTTCGAACCGCCCAGTCTGCCGTTCTTTGGAGTGCCGTCACGTCTACGTGAAAAAAATCATTTTTTGGAACGTTAAGCTTCGACAGTTAAACTAGTTATTAAAACTGGAAGGCGGAGAAGCACAGCAGTCTCGTTCTAGGGAGACGTCCGGAATTTGTGTGGCAAATTTGTCGAACCGTTGTCTCCTTGATTTTCATTTGAGCATCAGTGAGTGTTTATACACAATGTCTGTAGCGCGTGCACTTTTATAGTGGAGATAGTTGTTTGACTAGTCGGACAAGTCGCGATTTGCTGAAACTTCCCGTCCCTAATACAAAGCAACATCGACGACTGAAAGTGTTCTACAAATACGTCTCTGCGTGTGCACACGCGCACTAACAAACACACGCTCGAACATGCATGAAGGGTTCTCTTGTTGTTACGTAAATATAAATGATCCAGCAGTTTCCATAAAGCTCACTGTTGTCCTTCCTGTGTATCATAAGGAAATTATTTCCACGCATACTTTGTACCTATTAGCATGCATACGCACAACCATTCATCCTCTTTTCTGATGACATTTTCTGTGCTCGCACGCTAAGCTCACTATTTTTTGCTATCTCCTTTCACGTCTGAAGGACTATTTATTATCTTTCTAGATAATATTTATTCTACTTATAAGTTTTTCGTCCCGATATGTTGACATAAAACCGACTACCATAACTATTCTCTACGTCTATCAAAATTTTATAACTTATATATCATTACCGCTTATATCAATACGCTAATAGGTCTCACCACTATTGGAGCGTTTCCTCGACGATTCTAAATTGAAACATGTATTCATGCGACGCTGCGTCGACAGTTTTGTGCACGAATAGTCAGCCGTTCTTGCGACATCGATGTATGCTTCTATCACAATTATTGGCGTTTTTTTTTTATTTGTGGGGTTTCAAAAAAAATCAAAAAATTTGTGGGGTTTTGTGGGGTTTTAATTTTTAATGTATTTCACATGAATGATTCATCCTTAAACTCAATATATAGCGTATTTGTGAGAAGTTGTGTGATTTCCACCATCATTTCAAAGAAATTTCTCGGCGTATGATAAATGGAGTTCCTTCAATGTTACCCTTCTATGTCAATCGCGTAAAAATATGAATATATGAGTGTGCATGTCTTTAAATAAGCATAAATGACGTGTGAAAAAATTAATCAATTTGCTAGTTATTTCTTACCTCCTTCCTTTTTGTCTTCGTTCCTTTTGCAATATTTCTTCCTTTTCTCATCCCTCTTATTCTCTTCTTTTGCC
Organism: Rhipicephalus microplus; assembly: GCF_043290135.1. Lineage (NCBI taxonomy): Eukaryota > Metazoa > Arthropoda > Arachnida > Ixodida > Ixodidae > Rhipicephalus > Rhipicephalus microplus. The sequence goes on along the minus strand of NC_134708.1, from coordinate 22,543,271 downwards.
TTGTTTCCTTTCTTGTTTCTTTTTTATTTCTTCCAGTCTCTTCTCTCCTTGTTTTTTTTTATCCACCCCGTAGTTCTACTAGATAAGTGTCCTCTTATGGCCTCGCCTAAATGAGAAGTTCTGAACAAAGCTAATGCTACCACGCAGTCGAATCTAATACAACATGATAACATTTCGTTCGTCGGTATGCTGTAACGAACGGTTTCGCACCTACACAGAAATATGCATTTAGTCGTGTTGCATCGAGACAACGTAGTAATTTTCTTGTTATGGAATTCTCGACGCTTGACAAACCGCTGTCAACCCGGGCTAAAAACGGTTTTCGTGCGAGGTGGAAACACACTCCGGAAACTTCATTCTTTTCAAATACCAAAAAGTATAGCATAACAAGTACGACAGCTCCGCCAAATTTGAAATTCCTGACCTGAATGAGTTTCATTCGTTTTGTTTTATGAGCGAAGCTCCTTATGTTGTGGCGTGTACGTCCCTCGTTGTAGTGCGTAACCACCGGTGGCACATCCCAAAAGAGCGGTTTATAGAATGTCCGCTAGATGGCGGCACATGTATATGAGGAATACATGATGAAAATATGTGCGAAGGCTCTACTTGGATTGTTCATTATATAGACGGACGGACGGACGGACAGACAGACAGAGGGGCGGATGCAGGCATAGACGGACGGACGGACGGACGGACAGACAGACAGACAGACAGAGGGGCGGATGCAGGCATAGACAGACAGACAGACAGACAGACAGACAGACAGACAGACAGACAGACAGACAGACAGACAGACAGACAGACAGACAGACAGACAGAAAAGCGAACGTGTGGACGGACGCATGGACTGACGGGTGCACCGACGGACGGACTGACTAACGCTTCGCCCCACCAATCATTATTTACTCCGTGGATAAGCTGTAGTTTTTTTTTTTGTGTGTGTGTGTGAGAGAGCGTGCGTTTCAGCGACACCTCCTTGTTGACGAAGCTAAGTATTGAATTTTTCTTGCTTTTAACCTTTTCAAACTGTGTTCGTTCGATAAAGAGGTAGCCGAGCCAGAGCACGCCACGTAGTACACTCCGTGAGAAATGTAGGCCGTGGAAAATTTGCATAACCTACATTGGCAGTTATTCGTATTTCAAATAACCCACATTGGAGTTCAGCTTTTGAGTTCGTGCGCTGAACTCCTGGTGCCCAATCTATTCAACGCGGCGCAGCACTTCGCAAAAACAAAAGCTCTACAGTTCTCTTTCGCTGTGCGAATTTCGTCGTTCGCCCGTCTCTTTTGTAGACACGTGACCCGCCGTCAATATTAAACCCAGCCGCTCTGGCGCCCGTCAGTAGTCCTATATCAACACCCTTGTCCCAAAAGCGTGCTGGGTTGAAATGCATCAATTAGGCTTTGTGATCAAATAACATCAGAGAGCAAATTCCGAACTCGTATTCGCGCGCACAAGTCCCTGTGTAGCGTAGATTTTCTTTTTGTTCATTTCCTCTAAGAAAATAATACAATCTTATGAGAAATTGCTTTTGTGCTGCGATTCCTGACGTGCGAGGGTATACTTCGTTGAGTGTTAGACGTAGTTTACTTTGAATGTCACTAGTGATGTGATGCGCGTTTGACATATTTACTTTAGTGATTTAGTAACTAGTAATTGATTTGTTATGTTTCTGCGGCACTAATAGTGTGTTTATATCGTTTATTTTCGTGGGCGATATGCGGTATAAATTTGCCTAAATATGGGGTAGTTGTAATAATAGCACAGAAAAAGTATGAGAAAAAGAAAAAGAAACATAACTGCCGTATCTATGAAGACGCTACAATGTCCCTTTCTTCTTTTGCTGTTATTATGAGTGTTCAAAGCATATAGATGTGAGAGTTTTGTTGTTGCTGTTGCTATCGCAACTGTTCGTGAACCATTTTCAAGTTGGTGATTAAGCCTTTGATATATCAGTTTTCATAGATGTGCCTGGCATATTTAGGTAGCTTGACTCAACTCTCTCAAAGCGCGCTTCGAGATAGGTAATAGTACACTTCAAACTGTAAAAGACTGTCTACTTAGGGCAGGTAATAACCGCGGAGCCAAACCACGAGATTAAAGTAAATAGAACAATAAGAATGGGGTGGAGCACATTTGGCAAGCACATTTAGATTATGACAGTTAGATTGCCACTATCCCTCAAGAGGAAGGTATATAACAGCTGTATCTTGCTGGTACTTAGCTGCGGAGCAGAAACCTGGAGACTTACAAAGAGGGTTCAGCTTAAATTGAGGACGACGCAGCGAGCAATGGAAACAAAAATGGTAGGTGTAACCTTAAGAGACAAGAAGAGAGCAGAGTGGATTAGGGAACAAACGGGGTTAAGGATATCATAGCTGAAATCAAGAAGAGGAAATGGACATGGGCCGGGCATGTAGCGCATAGACAGGATAACCCCTGGTCACTAAGGGTGACTGACTGGATTCCCAGAGAAGGCAAGCGGGTTAGGGGGAGACAGAAGGTTAGGTGGGCAGATGAGATGAAGAAGTTTGCGGGTATAAATTGGCAACAGCAAGCACAGGACCGGGTTAACTGGCGGAGCATGCGAGAGGCCTTTGTCCTGCAGGGGACGTAGTCAGGTTGATGATGATGATGATGATGATGATGATGATGATTACGTTGATGATGATTCAACTGACTGAACAAGCCAACTGAGCGGCTTACTCATGTGAATAACTGACAGAATCTGGCCGAGGGGCTGATTCCGTACCGACCTCCATACTTGACGCGACTCCGACTGACAGACACTGACCCAGCTAGTGAATGACATTAGTCTGTGGAGCTATTCTCAAAGTGTCTAATTCGTTGACATATACAATTCGCCGGAGCACGTTCAGCTGAGAAAAATAAAGGAGAGTCGTGATGTTTGGTGCGCTTTACCACGTCGGCGCACCCAACCCACCAGCATTTTCCCAGCATAAAAAAATACTATGTGGATGAAATGTAGAGTAATAGGACCCTAAACCAACTTGACGAGTCTGAACGTGCGTATGCACATGTTGAGATGTTTGAAGAGCGATGTAGGGAATGCCTACAAACATTTCAAAGACGTCAAGTGGACGGCCGCGTTAAGCCTAATTCAAGGGCTAACGTGATCAGACTATAGGCATGGCCTTAAAGATGTGCCTCTAAAAGCGGGGGTAGCATTCGTTGTGACGAAACGCATTCTGTCTTTCCCTTTTCTGCCCAAAGTTGTGAAAATGGCGGGGAGTCTAAGTGACGTTGCGGAAAAAAAAACCGGAAACAGGCGGCACGCTTCAGCCAATCAGGGGAGGCCGAATCGGACATGTCCATGAATAGTACACCGCAAGAACAGCTCCCCTGGGTGACTGACTCTGACCGAACTGCCGACTCATATGACTCCGGTGGACGGACTCCGACCGACCTACACACTGACATGACTTCGACTGACTGAGCAACTTCATCCAGCGGACTCGTTTCTACGGGACTACGGATTGGCATGACTCCGACTGACGGAATCTGGCCGAGCTACTGAGTGACACGTTTGTGAATCATAAGCACCGACCTGTGGATTATTTCCGACCAACCTACTGAGTAACATGACTCCGCCTGACTCACTCCGACCGAGTTACTGACTGGCATAAGAAATGGTGACGGAGTACGACCGACATGATTCCATATGAATGACTCCTCCCGACCTACTGACTGATATGAGCTCTGTCGAGCGTACTTTGTTTGACTTATTAACTCACATGACCTCATCTGACTGGCTAAGACCGACGTACTATCTGGCATTACTAAGGCGAACTGACATGACGTGACAAGAACTTTATTGGAATCCTGAAGAACTTATATTTAGGGCAGCAGGAGCATCCCCCCCCCCCAGATCATGTTGGTGGCTCCACCCACATTGGGATTTTGACTGAACTTCCCGCGAGCTGACTCCGACAGACTTACTGACTGACTGACATGAGTTCGTGTGACTGGCGTCGACTGACCTACAGACTGACTGGCGTGGCTCCGACTCGATAACTATGGCCTATGACTGACTGTGTGCCCGAGTTATTTATTTAAGCTTTATTGGCATCTCTAAATTTGCGTATTGCCTCCTTTATTGCCTTTCCTTCACTATCCTCTCAAAATGGCCTGCCGTCGACCCACGCTCACTACAAGCGTTCCGTTCAGACCTAGGAGCTCAGATTTCGTCAAGGCATGCTGTTATGAGAGTGTAGGTAATTGAGCAACATTACACGATAGAGTTAGAGGTTGCTGTACATGACAACACACTCTTGTCTACAAAAGTTCTTCAAAATCAAAACAGCAAGCAGCCTGTTGGCTGTGGTGAGCTAACAATGAAAGAAGGATTGATTGATTGAGAAGTGGGGGTTAGCATCCCGAAACCACCATATTAATATGAGAGACGCCGTACTGGAGGACTCCGGAAATTTCGTCCACCAAGGGTTCTTTAACGTGCACCCAAATCTAAGCACACGGGCCTGCAACATTTCTGCCTTCAACAGAAATGCACCCGCCACAGCCAAGATTCGATCCCGCGACCTGCGGGTCAGCAACCGAGTACCTTAGCCACTAGAACACCAAGGCGGGGCAATGAACGAAGGAAAAAGAATCAAAATGGAATCGAGGAAAGGCCGACAAGTCGATTTCACTTTCTCCAGTTTTCCACACTACGCCTGAGAAATTATTGCACGCAAACTATAGAATATGGAACAGTGTGTATGTAACATGTGCCTCAACATAACGCAACCATAGTTGGAAATTGTTGAACAATTCGTCGATGTAAATATTACATACTGAACATGCTTCTTCTTTCTGACCAAGATGTGCTGCACTCATTTATTCAACGACATATCAATCTTTAGGTCACTAAAATGGTCATGTATCGCCTAAATGTGTTGTAATCTATTCAAAACAGTATTTTATGTACTTAGGACATCTCTGCTCTACTAGTTAAAATTCGTAACTTCATCTACCCCTGCTGCTCTAGAGAGTCAAAGGGCTTACTCTGCTCTACTAGTTATAACTCTTAACTTCATCTACCCCTGCTGCTCTGGAGAGTTACAGGGCTAATCGGTGTCTGAAGGTCTCAGCTCTCCTTTCGCACTTCGTCTCGGGCTAACTTATGTCAGGATAAGCCATCAACAACACGTGGAAAGAAAGTAGAGAAAAATGGAGAGAAAAAGAGAATTGGTTACTGCATATTATTCACAAGCAAGCTTTATATCGCTCGATACTGCGCATAACACTAACAAAATTACACAGCTGTGCACAGCCTGCTGGCACTCCGAACCCTAACGCCTGGAACGCACAGCGTCACGTTTTCGAATAGCCAGGCACCGCGGTTCTGGCCTTCTTGGGATTCAAATGACCTCGTTTCGATGTAGATGGCGATGACGACGATAATCGGGGAGCCGACCAGCTCTTTATACATATCGATCACCCCCCCCCCTCCCCCTCTGCTTCGAGATTGTTTCTCGAGACTCCGTGAGATGATTTCCTGATTAGCGGAGACTTTTTCTCGAGTTCCCGGGTGCTACTTTCCTCATCAACTGTGCCCATCGTTTTGGTTTCGAAAGACCGCCCTCTGCCGACGCTTGTGGAAGGTTTCCTTCGCATTTTCTTTTTGAAGGGAGCCGCTCTCGACTTCAAAGTGCGCCAGTGTTAATACGGCCATTGCATAAATTAGAAAAAAAAATAGCGACCCAGGTTTAAATTGGCTTATTATACTGACCCCCATTCGATATTCACTGCACACGCTTTTTGGCTATATAATATTTATCAGCATTTGTCTGCTTCATTTTGTCCTACAGTCATCAAACTTGACGTTTTAATGCACGTAGCCCCCGTCTTGGTCAGCGACAGCAGCGCTAAATGAAGATTTTTGAACATCTGGGAAGCCCACTTAACTACCATGAAACCTTATGGTCCTTATGACTTTTTTTTCTTACTTTCTTTCTCGTCTATTTCTGCTTTACGTGGGACTTTTGGTGGAACTGTCGTCACGTCGGAAAAGCCAAAACGTCTCCAAGCGAAATTGCACCCGTGGCTTTAATTAGGAACACTTATGCAGGCAGAGTTGCTCCGGCCAGCTGGACAATATATGCAAAGTCGGCTGCGATTACCATATTATCGTGATGAAGCGCATTATTGTTGATGATTAGTGATGACCAGTGCGCGTTTGTGGTGCTTTATCTGCGCCGCATCCTTGGACATTTGGAGCGAAAGTTGACACACGGGTGCCACCCAGCATCTTCTTACTAGGTAAGAATCCTGAACAAGCGAAATCCTCAAGGAAGGGGGTTGGTGTGGTCGTAAATTTTTCAAGGAGCACTTAAACCACCATACATTAGTGGTGAAGTACCTTAGGACATGCCATGCTGTTGTCGTGATCTCCGCTTGTTCGTGTGTCGTGTCGTTGTCACGGCCATCAAAAACGTATATGCACCACGAAAACTGGCCAAATCACACTACTCGTTCTCGGTCCATACTGTACAAATTACGAATGAAAGGTCCGTAGTTCCTGCCCCAAACTTTACGCTTGGCTTAGCAGCGGTGTCAGTATGCTCGACAAAACCTATCAAGGCGCTCAACTCTGTCATATGAAGCCAAAGACAGAAACGTGCATCTCTACGTGAAGTCCATCTGTTTTGAACACCACTTCTTCAAACATATCTGCAAAGTGATGGCGTAACAGTGGGCGGATGGCTGGTATAGCAGTAAAAGATTTTGCTGTTGGTAACAGCAGCGCTCACTGCATGATGCGTCCCTCCACAGGCTTCCCCTTAGTGTAGCTGAAACAGCCTTCCCTCTACAGTTTTTTTTTTACATTTAGGCGTACCTGTCCATACTTTACAACCGAAATGAGTTCGACATTGTACCTTTACACTCGACCACTATGTTGTCTATGATTGGCTAGTCAGTCCGGTATTGTCAAACGCCGTGTTGCATCATAACGGGTTCGGTAGCAATAACAGGGAAGGCAAGAGTGAGGTCCAGAAGCCAGGTTAATACGAAGCCACCCATGTTATTTACACAAAAAAATACCAAGTGAAATAGAAATCACTCGTCTTTCATGGCCATCATCGACATCTTAACAGAGCAGAATCAGCGGGTAAGTAAATGTGTGAGTCATCAACCCGTGGAGATGGCGAAATCGCACCGTCACGAACCCTTGGGGCGCGAAGCGATCGAGCCCAGGATCAGTGTGCTGACGAAGCACAAACGAAGTCCACGAAGAAAACGCTTCTTGAAGCGAAGGTCGGCACCGAAAACGAGCAGAAGTGCATTGCAAGCTGCAGCCGAGGCTTTCGAAGCCGCTGAAGAAGTCGGCACGTGGCAAAGGAGCCCCCCTCGGGCCCCACGGCGGAGTACTTCGTAGAAGACTGCATAAACACATTCGGGAGCTTTCCGCGCAAAACAAAAAGATGCGGATAACATCGAAGGACGCATACGGTCATGACTTAGGCCAGCGAAAAGGCATTAGGAGAGCAATGGGGAAAATAGGGACAACAAAAAGTACAGGCGCGTGGCAAGAAACCAATACTCGCGGTCAGCAGTTCTTCCTGACCTTATTCGAGAAACATGCAAGAGATAAAGCACGGGCATCGGCCAGATATCTGTAAAAGATAAAGAAAAGAAAACGCGGCACTTGGGGCAGGCGAGCGTCTGGCCATACACCACGCGGCACGATGTTCGTATGAAATATTGATTCCTCGCAGACAGGGCAGGGAGGGATCCCAGCAGGACGAGAGTGACCGACTTTCTAGATAGCCTAAGTGTGTTACTTTCACGCACTTTTTGTTATCTATTTTAATTCCCTCTCATTGAGTATCGGTCGTTCTCTCTTCCGCTGACCCAAGCGGCTCGGGTCCGAGATTCTCGCCTGGCAATCTGGATTTTGGCTTGGCTATTAAGCTCGTGCCTCGGGACACGCAGCGGCCATGCCATCTACGGGGTTAAAGTTGGAGAGCGCGAACCCACCTCTGATTCGAACCCTCCCCGCCTCCCTCTTCACCACTCCCTTTTTCTGCTGATCGAGCGGCGCTTTTCCTGCTGACCGAGCCGCTCCTTGACATATGTAAGGAACGGGGAAAGCCGGAAAAAAAGAAGGGCAGAGGAGGCTGGGAAAGAGTGAGAGGTCATAATGATCGCGGACTACTCTAATAAATCACCATTCCCCGTTAGTCGAACTAATAATGCACGCAGCGAGCGGCCAGCACCACCGTCCCCCGATGGTGGACAGCGCGAATACGCGGTCGCGAATAAAAAAAGAAAAAAAAAATGGCGGCGCCACGGTGGCATACCTGCGACGATAGGAAAAGGAGGAGCGAGACTGGTCGTTCCGTCGTGCCGAGGTTACGCAATCCCGCGCTAAGCGCGTCGTGGGTGCAGATGTCGTCATAGAGAGATAGGAAGACAGTGAGGAGGACACGATAACGAGGGAAAGAAGGAGCGTGGGTCAAGGGTGATTTCTTTGTCGTAATACGGAGTCACGCGATGTGTTCGGGAGAATGTGGCGTAATATTCGGCTGCGTGCCAGGGCAGGTGAGTAGGTGTGGGAGGAGGAGGAGGGAAGGTGACAGAAATTGGGTGGAGTACGGAGGATCGCGGGAAAGGGAAGCAGAGTCGGTCATGCATCACGCGATCACTTATTGCGCGTAATACGCACGCTCTTTTTGTCCATGACAGCGTTGGCGCTGTCGCCAGGGGACGACGCGTCGTCGGCCATGACTGTGCTCCGCTTTTCGATAGTCCTCCAAGGTTCAGGGCTCGTTGCGTATTCTCACCTCTTATGGTCGATAACTGAAATTCGAGCTGGGTGTTCGTATGGTGCGATACGGCAAAACGCTACAAAGTATCGATACTGCTAATACAGCTTCTTTCAAATTGGAAGCAGAGAGGGGAACAAGAAAGCCACGCAATAATGTAGACACCCTTTCCGCTATACTTTTACGTACTTGAACCCGAAGTTAACGGGCGAAAGACGACCGACCAGCGCCGAGTGTAAACGCCCGTCCAAACTTATACCGATTTCACGAGACATTTCGCAGAAAACGCAGCGGAGAATGTCTGGAGTCCTTCTCCACGTCGTCACTCGAACATGCAACTTACCAGTGTTCACCGCTTCTGGCAAACGCCATACGTCTTACCGCTACTTGATTGATTGATTGATTGATTGATTGATTGATTGATTGATTGATTGATTGATTGATTGATTGATTTGTGTGGTTTAACGTCCCAAAGCCACCATATGATTATGAGAGACGCCGTAGCGGAGAACTCCGGAAATTTCGACCACCTGGGGTTCTTTAACGTGCATCCAAATCTGAGCCCACTGGCCTACAACATTTCCGCCTCCATCGAAAATGCAGCCGGGATTCGATCCCGCGACATGCTGGTCAGCAGCCGAGTACCTTAGCCACTAGACCACCGTGGCGGGGCTTACCGCTACTTGAAAGACACCGTGCAAGGTTAAAAACGTTAGAGCAACAAAAAGGAGACAAAAAGCTGAATAAACACATGGTGATTCAATCCGTTGGTCCCCACTTATACCTTTCAGAAAATTTCTAGCTATTCAATGTAAGATATACAAGCTAGCATACAAAGCCATTATGAGAAAGAACACAGACCCGAACATCATTTACTTTGCTTAAATGTGTGTACAGTGTCTCTAAGCATTTCAGAATTCAGTAGTCAATTTCGCACCAAAATCATGACCATACTACCGGGGAAGAACACTTAGACACACACACTTCGTTTGCAGTGTGGTCGCGATTTCGGCCAGAAAATTACAACTGAATTCAGACAAGCGCCAACTGGCCCAACAGTGAGTACTAATGAAGTAGTTCAAGATTTACTCGCAGTAAACTTGAACAGCATGATTGATTGATTGATTGATTGATTGATTGATTGATTGATTGATTGATTGATTGATTGATATGTGGGGTTTAACGTCCCAAAACCACCATATGATTATGAGAGACGCCGTAGTGGAGGGCTCCGGAAATTTCGACCACCTGGGGTTCTTTAACGTGCACCCAAATCTGAGCACAAGGGCCTACAACATTTCCGCCTCCATCGGAAATGCAGCCGCCGCAGCCGGGATTCGAGCCCGCGACCTGTGGGTCAGCAGCCGAGTACCTTAGCAACTAGACCACCGCGGCGGGGTCTAAACAGCATGATGTAAGCCATCTGAGGGCTACCATTTTCTACTGTTGGCTGACATTTAGGTAATGCGGGGCCATGTTGGCGACATGCTCGCACAACGCAATGAGAAGACGCGTGTCTTGGCTCCACAGATGCACGACACTTCACATACTACAACATCCGGTGGAAAACCCGTGAACTAAAAAAATAAACGGAGTGCTCAACTATTTCCGGTTCATATTGTATCCACCGTAAAATCCACCTTAAGCTAACGTTCGGAACCCAGATTGTCCCGACCAAAAAAGCATGTTAACCAAGCAACCGACGCATTGCGCACAATGACAGTTGATGATTGATTGATATGCTGGGTTTAACGTCCCAGAATCAGCATATGATTATGAGAGACGCCGTAGTGGAGGGCTCCGCAAATTTCGACCACCTGGGGTTCTTTAACGAGCACACAAATCTGAGCACACGGGCCTACAGCATTTCCGCCTGCATCGGAAATGCAGCAGTTCTCCTTCGGGAAGTAACCCTACCTTTTAACCTTTTTTTTTTTTGTTTAAAAGAACTGTATATGCTTGCGCCACGTCACAATGCAACGATTCGCAATTCGCCCATGCACGATTATATCGTTTAGACTGAACCCTCAGTGTTAGAACTGCTCCAGTAATTCACCGACGAGACGCTACTATGCTACACTGTGGTTGGGTGTCACATTTACCAATGCGTTCGCGTTCCGCGTAGGAATGGCCGACACTGCCGCATGTGCCCATTGCGGCAGAAACGAAACAACTTGGCATACTTTGTGCGAATGCCCACAATACTGCTCGCAGAGACAGTCACTCTGCAATGCACTAGACCAACTGGACAACCAGACTCTTTCGGAAGAAAAAATCCTGCGCTACCGACAGGACTTTATGTCGCAAAGGAGGGATGTGAAGGCGCTCCTGCGCTTCTTGCGTTTACCGGCCTCTCTAGACTACTGTGATTGCAATGCCCTGCAAGTGTGTGAATGTGTATTTGTTTTCCTAAGTTATTTTATGTCTCCACCTCTATCCTCTTTTCGACCCTCATTTCCCCACCCCTGTACAGGGTAGCAAACCAGTTATTCTTGGTTAACCTCCTGTCTCTTCCTTTTATTCATTTCTCTCTTGTTATTTTTTTTTCGGAGATTTTCAGAATCTGTGCTATGCATCGAGCGTGCCGGCCAAGCTATGCCTTTCGAAACGTGCCGAAACACTGAAGAAACACACACACAAAAATAACACGAAGCGAATGCGTGCCTCACTGCTATTCGCGTGGCCAATAGCGAGCTCGAATTTCGACGGCGACGGGTAAACAATCTGGCGGGCTAAATTGAATGCACCCCTAAACGCGATAGGCAGAACAGCGCGAGCTCCCGCCAAGCCCGCGGGAGAATTCGTGTCTATATCGGTGTGTAAGCAATAGCGCACGCGAGCGGCACCAATCGTTTTTCAGGAGCACGAACGCCCAAGTGTCGGCACGGATCGAAATTGTTCTTTTTTTTACTTTCTTTTTTTTTTTAGGTGGATGCACACAATACAATCACCGTCAATACGACGTCGAGCTCGCGTTACATGCCCTTCGCAACAGGGTGGCGCTCAGTGTTGGTCGTATTCTGCCGCGAAAACACGATACCGTGTATTAATTGAATTTTTAGATTAGACGGATACTCTCTCTCTCTCTCTCTTTATATATATATATATATATATATATATATATATATATATAGAGAGAGAGAGAGAGAGAGAGAGAGAGAGAGAGAGAGTATTGAACCGCTGCCAGCTCGTAATAAGTTCACGTGCTACGTGACGCCGCGCAGGCTCATAAAGAGTGTGCCACACTCGCCGCCACGGCCACTGAGGGCGCTGACTGACACCTCCCACGTTTAAATTCAGATATATACCCAATAAAGTGGCTCGGAGGATAACCGCCATGGTAGCACACTGGTAGATCGTCGAACGCGTTATTTGCAGGTCGCAGGTTTGGTTCCTGCTCACGGCTAGTTATCTTTTCACCCACTTCTCTCTCTTCACATTTACATTACAATTCGGTCTAATAACTTCCCCTATACTTTCTTTGTCATTGTTGTCTGTTAGATCTCATTATTATTGTGTGAAAACACAAAAAAACGAGCCTTTAAGTATACACTTCTTTCCCCTATATATATATATATATATATATATATATATATATATATAAAGAGAGAGAGAGAGAGATTTTCACTTCACATTTCTTGAAGCTTTCTTTCCCGTCAGCACAAGGACATATGAATGCTTGACCACATCAAAAAAACTACTGTGAAGTAATTTATAGTAGACCATATGGAAAATTTTTGCGTTTTATTATTATGCACACGAGCCAGGAACCAACGTTTAATAGCGAAAACACAACTAAACGAAACAGTGCGCAATGTAAGTAGGTTTCAAGGACCTTATTTTCAGGAAAGATCAAATCAATCAACGCACGCGACCTCTGACGTAAGAGCTGTATCTCGATATCACACCTCCGATGCTTACTGGTGTCAGAGGAACCGACCAAGCCTAGCGCCTTTAGGGGTTCCTTCAGAAACCCACTTTTCTCAGAACCAAGATCAACCGCTACCCCCAAGAATTTTCGGAGTGCAGAATATCATATCGCAATGCGACCTCGGTGACGTAACCCACGAGTCCCATGTGCCCAGCATTGGCGTTCGCCCCTATCGTATATAGTGCAATACTGCAAGCAGCGAACAGACGGCAAATCTGCATCATCGTCTGCTACTGTACCTCGCGGCAATTTCCTATCCTATGTGTGTGTGTGCGTGTGCGTGTGCGTGTGCGTGTGCGTGTGCGTGTGCGTGTGCGTGTGCGTGTGCGTGTGTGTGTGTGTTCCCAGCGTTCTGACACCTTTGGGGGCCAATAAGAATCCTCGAAAGCGCAACAAAGACTACAAGAGAGCAGAATAAATGATCTAAGATGGCGATGTGCCCTGCTGGAATCCCTCGCTATGCGACAAGGGGGACATTGCCACGTACGTGACTGGAATGACGCAACATGACGAACTTCTGCGACGCGGTGCAATGTCACGAAAGGCGGCGCGATAGGGTTGGTGAGAGGAAGGGTTGGGTGCGCCTTTTCACGCGCTTCCAGGACATAGCCTGAATCCCGGTGTCGCCCACGAAGCAGTAAGGTCATTATTACTGGACGGGGTGGCGTCATAAAGCTGCCCTAGGGTGATCTCGTACCCAGGACTTAGATCCTTCCACCTTCCTTAAACCTCCCGGATTTTTGTGTATTCCTCGTTCGTTACATACCAGAAGCTAAACACCTCTTGTTCACCCTTTTTCTTGCTTTAGTTGTATGTTTTCTTTCTGTTAAGCGCTTGCGTTTTGCTGTACTGTATCGCCTTGGTGCTGTTTCAGTGTGGGGTGATGCTAGTAGCCGTAACTTTTTGCGCAACAGTCACTGTCTTATGAAAAAAAGAAAGAAAGAAAGAAAGAAAAAATGAAGAAAAAAAGAAGAAAGAAAGAAAATAGAGTGAAAGAAAGAAAGAGATTGAAAGAAAGAAGGAAACAAAGAGAAAAAGTGGGAGAGAAAAAAAAGATAGGAAGAAAAGAAGAAAGAGAGAAGTTGTGTGTTCAGCGAATGCATGCGCTTACTCTTCTTTACGACGGTAAGTTAGCGTGCAATTTTTGCAAATGCTTCTGTTCGCACTTCACTTAACCGTGCAACGTGGCACAGCCAAAGTTTTACTTAAAAGATAGAACGAAATATATGTAGCATAGGAAAAATTAGAGGTTATTGTAAATGCGTTGCTGTATATACCACGTGCACAAAAAACTAACTTACGCAAAAGCAGTCATGGTGCGGATGGGGTGCGGGTAATTCTGTCGATAGCCGGTCATCGCGTGCAGCATGCGTTGAGATTTACTATATACTCACAGCAACAATAGAATGCGGGGGGGGGGGGGCAGATTTAAATGAACACTTCATCACGGTTGACAGGTGTTGCTCGACTGTTTTAGGATGGTGGCAAAAAAAAAGATGGCGAAGGTGCTTGGCTATTTTTCGGTTACCTTCTCGGTACCTCGCTTTGACCGAAACAGTCGATGTTTTGTGACGTACCAACCACAGCCGTTCGAGCACGCGCTGTGAACACAAAGCGGCCTAGGCACGTCCAGACCACATGATTTCATTTCGCAAATGTGTTAAACAAAATAAAAGTGCGGAGCTTGGCAGTCTTTTACTTCCTCTTTACTTTTTTGTGTATTTTCCAGCTTTGTCTCTTTCTCTGTTTATATCTACTTCTATCTTTTCTATTTTTTCGCTTTTTTTTCTGATTCCAATTTTGTTTTCTTTATTTCTTTAAATTTTTACATGTCGTTTTGTCTGCATCACGTCAAACGACGCCAACAGATGATAACACATGGTAATAAGTGCAGATTGTATTCGTAATGATGACCCTAAGTGATATTAAAGGACACTAAGTGATTCTCAGTGACATTAAGTGATGTTCAGGAATGCTAAGTGATACTAAGCGTGCATACTAAGTGCGGATACTAAGTGAAGATACTAAGTGAGGATACCTAATATCCTCACTCAGTATTGACGCGAATCGGCTGCTGCTTTTCGAACGTCAAGATAATCTCAATACCTTAACTCTAACAGCCACGGCTCTTGTATTAATAGAAGTAATACAAAAGCTTCTCTACCATTTTCATGAAAAATAAGGCGGTAACTGCACTTCCAACCATCTTTTCATAAATCCTGAAATAAAGATTTTAATTACGTTGAGCGCCCCTCACAGAAAAAGGTGCACGCTAGCTTATCCGAACGCTAAAGCAGGAGTGAGTAGCTTCACTATACGCGCATCTCAATAAAACTTGCTGTGGTCAATTTTTTTTCGCCCTCTACGGTCATCGCTGGAGCTTGAGAGTTTTTGGGAGCCTGATAGTACACTAAAAAATAAAAGTAAATTTACTATTTCTCCCACAGTAGTGGTTTATGTTGGGGTCCACCAGGACTTCAGGGACGTAATTGAGTCACGGAAATGACGTCGAAAAAATCTACACGATGTTCAAAAAAAAGTCTAGTCGACGAGCATCGAACTACCAACCAATAAATCCGCAGAAACAAATGCCGAGCACGCCATCCACTTCACGACGGCCTTAGACTCCAACATCTTTATTTCAACGGCCGTACATCCGCAATGAACGACTCCTTTTTCGCCCAAGCAATAACACTTTGGAATCGCCTTCCCGACACCATTGTTGCCACACGTGACCGCACATCATTCCGCGCAAAATTGGAATCCAACTTTGATTCCACCCATTAACCCGTGGCTGTAAATATATTCTACCAACGTACTGTATGTATAATTTGCTTGTGCCTAGTTGTTTGTACTCTAATTCCCAGCCAAAGCGTTCCTTTTGTGTGTTATTCGATTCATTTTTGTTGTCATTTTTGACCAAACTACCATATTAGAACTGTACTGTTTATAATAATTTGTTCAACTTGACTTATACACACTTACAGCGTATTTTTTGCCCCCCCTTATGTAATGCCCTCGGGCCTTTAAGGATGCAATAAATGAAACAAATGAAATGAAAAGTACTTGCTTGCCACACTTACGACTCTCTTTAAAGAAATACGTCAACGCTCTTTGGAGAGCCATGCGAAGCAAAAGAGAACCATAATCTGCCTCTTTAGGGAGAGTCATATACACAGGTAGTCAGGATTAGGTGAAAGGGTTCAAAAATACTCTCTCTCTTTCTCTCTCTCTCTCTGAGTACGACAGTTTGATTGATATGTGGGGTTTAACATCCCAAAACCACCACACGATTATGAGAGACGCCGTAGTGGAGTGCTGCGCAAATTTCGACCACCTGGAGTTTTTTAACGTGCACCCAAATCTTTTACTATTGGCCTACACACAGGCCTACAGCATTTTCGCCTCCATAGAAAAGTCAGCCGAAATTCGATCCCGTGACCTGCAGGTCAGCAGCCGAGTACCTTAGCGACTAGACCACCACGGCGGGGCAGAGTGCAAGAGTTTGACTGGCTGAGAAGACAGATTGGGTTACTGACGCACTAACGCCTTACCAGGTGGCATCATGCATCACATGACAGGTGGGCGAATTTTAAGCAGTGTGAGACAACTATAGGCATGCCTTGTCTCAGTGTGTTGCTGCTAAGCGCGTAAGGTGCCTTGTTTAGCGCGACTTTTGAGTAAGAGGCACAGCGCCGTCGTAAAATTACAAAAATATGTTCGATGAAGTGGTGCTAGATCACAATGTATACGTGATCTGAAGCCGCCGGTGCCGGGCAGTACTACGCCGATAGCTACAGGCTGCAGCGTTCCAGGCTTCACGTAAAACTTATCAAATCGTGTTCGAACACTTAGTTGGGGAGTTCGAAGCTTATTGTGTATATACCTTTTAAGGCGTTAATACATTTAGTTCTAACAGCGGAGCCATTTAAGCTTTTCGTCCCCGGGTTGCCCGAGCGCATATCGTCATCATGATCCCATCAACCAGCACGTGATCACTTCGTCCTCCTCTTCATCTTCTTTTTGCTCCCAACATGTGCGCAGATTTCCCCGGTGAGGAATGCAGTAACAATAATAGGTGACCCTTGCGCTATTAAATACTTCGTAAAAACTTGACACCGGAGTAAAATCGCAACAATCTAGTCACATGACTGAAACCACTTTACTACTTGCGTGACTAAAATCCCGTAATTACTTGCGTGACCAAAACGAAACAATATGTAACCTCACGTAATAATTAGCCACGAGACTAAATATCAAGTAACGTCGCGGAACATAAGTGTGTAACATCACGTGAATAAAATCTACATAAATACTGCCCATGTGACTAGAAGCGAAATCATATACCATCTAGTTGCGTGACCAAAAATCATGCAGCATCACGCAGCCCTTGGCCACGGTACTAAAATCACGTAACACCCCGCAACAAGCAACCTGACATGTTCAACAAACAACCTGACATGTTCCACCCGAAAACCATGTAAAACGTACGTCGTGTGGGGAGTCCTACCGAAACCAGAGAAATGCCATGCCTAGCCACACACACAGTGCAACTAGCAAAAGCTGTCCTCTAGCGAAAGCTTGAGCACTATTCGCAAAATCTCGGAAGGAGCTAAGTCGGAGACTAGTTTCGCTACTCATTCCAGCCTCGCTCTACTAGAGGGAGCTGCGCATATTTTATTAGATGTGAAGCAGCCTATGGTGGAGTTCAATCCGGTGTGCAGCGTGACCACCGTCACTGCGCATGTGCGTACCCTCCCCCTTTCCCAGCGTCCACACCCATACAGCGCATGTGCACTCCCTCCACTCTGTCTCCTCTCTTTCCCTCTCTCTGCTCAAAGGAAACGCAGGAACGACCATGTTGCTTGCGCTGTTTTTACATCCACGTTAGGGTTACCGTATGCGCTTCCTTTAGGTAGCAACCTAGAGGTAGCATATACAGTAACTTCTTATCTATGTGTGAACCACCAACCAGCCTAACTTTCGCTTCAATAGCGGCCACGCTGCACGTGCGGGCCTGCGTAAGGTGTGGTGTAAGAGGCTGTGTAGCCGCTCCCGTTTACACACTCTCAGCGTTCGCGTGAAGGCGTCACAGAACGAGATTATATGCAGACGCGCGATGAACCCGCGTGGCGCGCTCCAACAAGAGGTTCCGACGGGTAGCAGTGAATAAATGGTGTGCTTGTTTGTTACAAGGACGCGACATTAAGATCGGGCAAGTTGCCCGTGATGAGGAGGATTGAAAGAGGAAGGACAGGGAGGTTAGGCCCGTGATGAGGGGAACTTCACTGCTTCGCATGCTACTCAAGGTTTCCTTTAGGGGAAGACGACGTAATGTTTTCATTTATTTATTTATTTATTTTTTCATTTATTTATTTATTTATTTATTTATTTATTTATTTATTTATTTATTTATTTATTTATTTATTTATTTATTTATTTATTTATTTATTTATTTATTTATTTATTTATTTATGGGGCATGTGAGAAGAATGAAACTTCCAGTAAAGCAATACTGAGTAATGACCCAGGCAACCAATTTGTGGTTACTTAGATGTCCCTCCTTCTTTGATTATTAGTGGGGAGAGAGCTTCCCGGCTCCCCCCCCCCTTCTGCTAGTTCACCTACATATCCGAATCATTTAAAATTTCTTCTTCGAACTTCACCATGACCTGTATTTTCTACGCTACTTGCGAAGCCACTTATGCTCAAGCATGTGCACCTATCGGCATCAAGCGAAACATTACTTTCGTTCTCTTGCCCTTCAAACGGTCCCACGCGCCGCAAGGAACGCAGTGGGGGTAATCGGTCCCATCTCTGCGGAGCGGGTGCGTTATCCTTCTCTTATCATCATCGTTGACGTCGCTCGCGAAATAGGCGCCCGTGTCGAAAACCAACGAGCAATCAGTGGTAATAAACGAGCCTTTGTCACGCCGCTATTTCATCTGGTCGCACGGTTCTGGACCTCGCCCAACCACTTTATGATGGCCCAGCCACACACACACACACACACATACACACACACATATATATATATATATATATATATATATATATATATATATATATATATATATATATATATATATATATATATATATATATACATTTTTGCAAGTTGTTCTGGTATAACTTACACATTTGGGCGGCGTCGCAAGTGGAAACTCCGGCACTAATGAATGTAAAGATGCGCGGCCCTCAATGGTGTGCCAGTCACGTGGGAATGCGTATAGGCGTCATTTCCCGAAAGTTCACCCCCTCTCGATCGTGGGTTTGCAGGCGATAGGCTGTTTCTTGCATGACAAGCTTGAATTTTCAATAGTAATTGATGGGGCTTAAACGTCATGAAACCTAACGATATAATTATGAGAGACTCGGCCGTGGAGGGCTCCGAAAATTTTGACCATCTGGTGTTATTTAGCGGTCGCCTAAATCTAAGTATAAGGGCGTCGGGGATTGTCGCCTTCATTTAAAAGGCAGCTGCCGCAGTCGGTATTCGATCCCGTCACCTTCGGGTCGGCAGTTGAGCACCACAGGTGCTAGAACGCCGCAGCGAGTGAAGCTTGACCCTTTTATCGAAGATACCTGTCGTTTCGCATGGCCTGATTTCATTCCTGTCTGGATATACGAAGGCACGACTATCGTTCGTTCCTTTACCTTGGAGGAAGGAAGTGGTTTGGAGGGACCATTCCGCAATGTGCTGGCTGTATGAAAGAAAGAAAGAAAGAAAGAAAGAAAGAAAGAAAGAAAGAAAGAAAGAAAGAAAGAAAGAAAGAAAGAAAGAAAGAAAGAAAGAAAGAAAGCCACGCTACTATTGCCACGGTTATCGTCATAAGGGGTGGGCTGCTGAGCTTTTTCTGAACCAAGAAGCATCTCCGACGTATTTAGATTGATAACTGATAAGTTAATTGATGAGATAAAACTGATAACCCATCAGGGAAAACTGCAGGACTGTCCACGGCCTATATACTACATAGAAAAAGAAAATGTGCTGAAAATTTCACCAATATTCTTAGCTCTAAAGGTAATTGCATTTCACTGTTTCACGTGCGAAAACCACGACGTGATGAGCACGACGCACTCCAGGTTAATTTTGACTGCGTGGTGTCGTTGAACGTTATCTCAAGGGGCTATGCAGCACTCTCCCAAGCAAACATCGAATGACTTCATTAAGCTTGCCGTTTAAGCTACCCCGCGCCTCCATCACTTATGAGGAACAGCTTTATTCAACCATGATCGGGCTAAATCACATTGACGATGATATGCACAGATTTCTCACGCTCGCACAAGCAGTTTTTTTTTTTCGGCCCCATAATTCAACCACCACAAAATGTTTGACAATCCGTCAATTACGAAAGGAGTTATAGACTTGTCGCACGCTATAATTATCGTGTCTCTCCTCTCCTCCCGCCAAACGCTTTGGGTGCTTAGCACGAAATAATAGCGTGGGAGGAAATTACGTCACGCGCACAATGACCTTGAACATTTTCTTTTTTTCTTTTTTTTTCTTCTTTTGAACGTGTGGCTTTCTTTCAGCGAGTCACCAGAAGGGCCCTGGGAATACTGGGCTTACCACATTATAAAGCTTCGTCATTATTGTCTGAAACATCATTAATGATAATTACGTAATGAGGATTCTCTATACTATTGTTTCTACAAAGAAAACGAACTCTTTATATTACTCTTCTTTCCTTTTATCTGAAACGTGGCATTTAGTGGAGTTCTGATAACCCTGAAAGACTCCGATTCTTTATTTCGCTCAAAACCAGCAACGGCAAAGGCCTGCCGGTACGGCTATACGAATCGTAACTTTAATCATGCGCGTATTCGGCGCTGTACGGCTACGTAAAAAAAAATATGGTTTCCTTTTGTCTATGCAAATCTCCTTTCACCTAACAGCGGTGCGCGTACCTCCTTAGACTCCGCTTATCACTAATGCGCGCACAAGCCGTCATAACCAGAAGAATAAAAAAAGTACTCCGCGAAAGGTGTTCAAGAAGCGATCATATCGGCGATAGAAGGGTGTAACCCCGGTCTGACGTTGGTACGAATGAACGCGAGGACACGCGCTAAATGTCTCAGGGTAATATCGTTTTCCACGTCCGTCTATTTGCAAGTGCATCGCCGAATAGGCCAATGGGACGTAGACAACGTACTCCTACATATTTGATCAAGGATTAAAGGACCAACGCCTCAGAAGGTAGGCGTTGGCAAACTGCCCACTCCGTTTTTCCAAGGAGTGCCGATAACCCGTAATTTCATCAGTGACTCATGTGTCTCTTTTTTTTCGGTCAGTTCCGAGGAAATCACCCTTTATAAGAAAGTCTAAAGTGACTTGCTGCGTGAAATTTCGAAAAAAAAATTAAGTATGCAGTCATGTCAGCGACGTAGAAACGCTATGGGTGGGGTGCCTGACCTCCTATTGGTCTTCGTTTTTTTTTCCTGTTTTTCGTATTTTTGTGCACGAAACACGCCTGTGGATACATAACGTAGACTTGCCGTGTCAAACACGCCATTGCTGGTGATGGTGGATGTAATGGACAGGCGGTGAAAAATGAACCGAGTTTTCCAGAATGGACGAAAAGTCTCTCGGGATGTGCCAGCATCGCTGGGCGACACGACGTGACGAAATTATAGTCTGCACCGAGCCTAGAAACGCCCAGTGATGTCGAAAACAAACTAATAATAGTAATCTGCCCAACACTACTGCCGTATCTTCATGTTGAAAAGGTCACGGGCAAACATTCTGCCAAGTATAAAACGGAGCATGAAGTCATTGTGTCAACATTCTTGAAACAGCAAGGTCCGAAGCCAGTTGTGCAAAAAAAAAAAACCACCAAAAACACCTCTTTTGCATTGTATGCAGCAAATGTGTACCCACACATTGGCAGCAATGTGGCCGTAGACCCTTTTCGTAATTTTAAAGCAAGTTTTCCTACTGTGCAGTTCACTTCAGCAGAAGAGCGTGTTCAAGCACAGTTTGCTTGCGCTATTACGCCAGAAATATAGAGCCAGCTCTCTTGATGCACACACGCATGGTATACACTGCCCCCGCATAAGCATTTAAAACCTCCTCTCCCAGGCCATACCCATTTTTTTTTCTTTTTTTAGAGAAAGCTTGTGAACGGCTAACTCCGACAACTGGTAGTTGTGAAGAAGCGAAAGTGTTTCTGTATCACCCGGAAAGTTAAAGCATAGAAAAAAATTGGGGGATGTGAGGTATTTTTTTTTTCGTGTAGATATTTATATACGTTTGTTTCCGGAAAATTCAATACACTTCAACCTCCTCAACCAAAACATCTTCCCTTGTTACGGCCCTGGTTCTCTCCACTTGAGGCGCAGTATAGGTGCCGTCATTGCTGAGGCGAATGTACAACGCAGGGAAACGTACATTGCGAATTCCGAAAACGGTCTATTGCAATAACGGATGTACTTATTGAGATTTTTCACATAAATCAAACGGAATGTGCATGTAGATATGAACTCTTCCGAATGAATTTCTTCGATGTCGCACGCGCCATCGGTCACAAAGTTACTAGATGGGAGTCGGGTAGCTGTTTTAAAACAAACTTTATATTAGTCGTGAACACCGGCTAGTCGTGAATCATTACTGCTTGAGCGACTGTTACTGAGAAGCAGATTTGCAACTTTAGCAGCGCGCAGGGCCGTAGCCAGGAATGTCTTTCTATGAGACGGGAGGGGGGGTAGGAGGAGCACGTTTGCACGAATGCCTTGACCACGGCCGCTCTTTTTCATCCAGCGGCCGTGCCTTGACATTTTGAGAAAAGCATAAAGAAGTGACTTTGAAAAGGGAAAAAAAGGAAGAAATAAGCGCAGTTTCATTACTGCCTCTCTCGAAAAAGGGCGCTTCCACAGTTCTGCGCAGGGATGGGGGAATTCGAATTAAAGGGAGATGAGTCAAGGGGCAAGAAAAAGGTAAAGGGGAAAAAAACTCTTAAGCATTTCCCCGAGGGTGAACATGGTTAAGTGCGAATACACGGGGTGATGCTATGAGGGGTATTTATTAATTCGCACTATTATATTCATTAATCACACTATGGTGCCTTTATGGTGTGATGGTTCCTGGGAATCGCAATTTGATCACACGGGGGAGTTTACGTTAACTCACTGGCGAATGCCAACGGATTTTAACTTTACTCCCCCTCACGACCCGCTCTCGACGGGAGGCTGAGAGAGAAGGCGGGCACGCAGCTGCAGCGAGCGAGGAGAGCGGAGGAGCGAGCGAAGGGGGAGGGGGTATAAAGCGCGTTACTGACACCGATATCAGCGTCGCGTCCGTGGCTTATTCGGTAGAGCGTCGCGCTGTGGCCCGCCAAGTCCTCTTTCTTTAAAAATAGAGAGAAGACTGCGGACGCCGCCGACGGCGGTGGATGGTTTGGGGTCGCTTATAAAGTGTATTCACACTTAAAAGCGCATTGCCTGGCCACACGATAGCCGCTGCAGCGCGTGTCTTTCGTGACGCGATGCCACACCCTCTCTCTATGGAGAGAAAGGGCGGGCAACATCGCATCCCCACAAGCTTGTACCCTGCTTCATATTCTTGCCGTGTTATGCTGTTTGATGCATGTCTAAATATGCATGTACCATCACCAAAGAATGTGCTATTAATCTTCGTTAACTTCACCCTTTGCGCAACGTACATGCGAGAGTTGGTTCATACTTGGTCGTACGCTGTATGACAGATACGAAGCCACGAGACAGACGCATACGAGAGCTTACTAACATTTGCCAGCACTTCGACAGGCCTTCAAAAGTGTAAAATTCCGCGCACAAGAAGTCGTGTGGAAATCCGTGCAAATTCAATGAGACCGTGCTCATTCATGTCAGCGCGACTTCGGTCTTCGACTCAGTCCTGCTGCATGTAATCAGTACGGCTCATTTCTGTCTCTTTCTTCCTTTTCTTCCTTCCTTCCCTTCTTTCTCTCTCTTTCTTGCTTTATTTCTTACCTCCTTTCCTTGCTTTCTTACCTTCTCTTCTTTGTGTCTCTTCTTGCTTTATTTCTTACCTCCTTTCCTTGCTTTCTTACCTTCTCTTCTTTGTGTCTCTTCTTGCTTTCTTACCTTCTCTTCTTTGTGTCTCTTCTTGCTTTCTTCCTTCTCTTCTTTGAGTCTCTTCTTGCTTTCTTCCTTCTCTTCTTTGAGTCTCTTCTTGCTTTCTTCCTTCTCTTCTTTGAGTCTCTTCTTGCTTTCTTCCTTCTCTTCTTTGAGTCTCTTCTTGCTTTCTTCCTTCTCTTCTTTGAGTCTCTTCTTGCTTTCTTCCTTCTCTTCTTTGAGTCTCTTCTTGCTTTCTTCCTTCTCTTCTTTGAGTCTCTTCTTGCTTTCTTCCTTCTCTTCTTTGAGTCTCTTCTTGCTTTCTTCCTTCTCTTCTTTGAGTCTCTTCTTGCTTTCTTCCTTCTCTTCTTTGAGTCTCTTCTTGCTTTCTTCCTTCTCTTCTTTGAGTCTCTTCTTGCTTTCTTCCTTCTCTTCTTTGTGTCTCTTCTTGCTTTCTTCCTTCCTTCCTTCCTTCTCTTCTTTGTGTCTCTTCTTGCTTGCTTCCTTCCTTCCTTCCTTCTCTTCTTTGTGTCTCTTCTTGCTTGCTTCCTTCCTTCCTTCCTTCCTTCCTTTCTTCCTTTCTTCCTTTCTTCCTTTCTTCCTTTCTTCCTTTCTTCCTTTCTTCCTTCCTTCCTTCCTTCCTTCCTTCCTTTCATTGATAGTTGGTTTGCTGGCTTACTTGTTTATTTGCATGCACGCTTGTTTGCTTTTTCTCTCCCTCTATTACATACGTAGGCATTTCGAACAAGATGCATGGCTGTAATAATGACGATGGCTAGGCGTTCAGCATAAGAACACATTTTGTTTTCTTGTGTGTTATTTTCTTGCATGTTTACAAACATGCCAGAGGCGTGCACAAGGATGACCCGCATGGTCTCTCTCTCTCTCTCTCTCTCTCTCTCTCTCTCTCCCCACCGATCGGCAGCAATGAGGCACGCAAAAAACGATGACGCTCGCCGCTGTCAACGCACGCAGAGCTTGACGAAGGCACGGAAGCGCTTGGCAAGCACTCCGCTAAGTGGATGCGCGTCATTTGCTCGCCGAGTGGCGCGCAGCTTGCCGTTCCCTTTTCCGCGTTTCGGCCTCCCGCGCGTCCGGCCTGCCTCGTTTTCCCTGCCTGCCTGGCTACGTTAGCGTCATATTTGTTTCTATCGCTGCAACACAGGCGTACACCCTTCCATTCTGCCGACAGCTTGGCGTCTCTGATTTCGCACACAAGTTCTGACAAGTCGGCTGCCTCGCTTCAAGTCCTAGCTATCTCTCTCTCTCTTTCTATAGGCCGTGCATTTGCTCGGATGTGACACGCATTGTAGTAGCCCCGAAACACGACGTTCTTGTAGGGCATAAAAAGGGCTTCCGGAGTCGTCGTGTCTGTAGGGCATTCACGTTGACATTCCGATCAAGTCACCGAAAACGAAAACGTCCGGTGTACATAATAATAATAATAATAATAATAATAATAATAATAATAATAATAATAATAATAATAATAATAATAATAATAATCATTATCATTATCATCATCATCATCATCATCATTATTATCATTATTATTATTACCGCAGTCACCTTCTCTCCGCGTACTCTTTATGACATCGATTCTCGTGCTACTCGGGATCTGGCAAATTATTATTATTATTATTATTATTATTATTATTATTATTATTATTATTATTATTATTATTATTATTATTATTATTATTACTATTATTATTATTATTATTATTATTATAAATAGGGTTTAGCGTCCTGAAGCCACGATATAAATATTAGAGACACAGCAGAAAAGGGCTTCGAAAATTTTGACCATCTAGAGTTTTCTAATGTGTGCCTTAAATCGAAGCACACCGCCTCAAGCATTATCGCCTTCACAGAAAACGTGGGTGCCGCAGCCGGCATCCATGACCTGCGGGTCGGCAGTGGAGCCCTTTAACAACTACCTAAACCTCCTTGACCACTACAGACCAGCATTCCGGGTTCTGTGCGCACTATGAAATCACTTTTAACTCCGAAAAGCGGTCCGGATGAGAAGTACTGAATATTTCTACCCGTGTTATGTCTATGTGGTCGGTTTAAAACCCCGAAGACTATGAGCTATACTCGGCGTAGATCACGCGTTAGTGATCCAGAAACTTTGCGTCTGTATAGCAAGTTATTTTAATCAGATTGCGCTCAACACACAAACATTCAAGATCTTGCGTGACTACACCAGTGCTAACTCTGGAATGTTTGACGGCACATGCATTAATGCCGCGACGCTCGTCACCGCCTGTAAGTTAATCGATGGCCGACGCTCCATCCGCCGCTATCATTGTCCGAGTGTTATTGTAATGTCACTTTTAGTTTACCAGCCACAATCTCGGCTAAATAAACAGTTAGCTCTGAATATTCCGTCTGCTCCCTTCGGCCACGTCACGACCTCGTAACAATATGAAGCGTCCAACTTAAATTGAAGGCGACGCAGTGAGCCATGGAATGGAAAATGACAGGTGTGTCCTATATAAAGAGACGCGAAGAGAGCAGAGTGGGACGGCGAAGAAACAGGTGTCAAGGACATCTTATACCGGTATCACAGTGCCAATTTCGATCACGACCGTGCCCGATCCGCATCGAAATTTCGCAGTCGTGATTGGCACCGCGAGCTGCAGTAAGCATAGTCAATGTTGGGAAACTTGATCCCGGTGAGGCTCAATCGCAACGAGCAGTACAACTTGTGACACAGTTGTTAGTAGAAATTGGTTTAGAATATTATACGCACACTATGGGACAGCGCTAAGCTCTCCCAATGTATGTTTAGAAAAAGTGCTCAACATTGTAGAGTACATAGTAACATGAGAGAAGCCGTCAATGGTCGCTAACAGGTCATGCAGCACGCAGCTAAGATGAACGCTGGGTCACTAAAGGCTCGTTCGCACATCAGACTAGGGCTGGTCGCGGGACCGAGTTAGTCGCAAACGCTCGAAAACAGGCACTTTTATTTTAAGTGTGAATACACTTAAATACACTTAAGTACACTTACGTGAATACACTTAAGTGTGAATACACTTTATACGCGACCCCAAACCATCCACCGCCGTCGGCGGCGTCCGCAGTCTTCTCTCTATCTTTAAAAGAAAAAGGACTTGGCGGGCCGCAGCGCGACGCTCTACCGAATAAGCCACGGACGCGACGCTGATATCGGTGTCAGTTCCCCTCCACTTTCGCTCGCTCCTCCGCTCTCCTCGCTCGCTGCAGCTGCGCGCGCACCCCTCTCTCTCGCGCGCCCGCCTTCTCTCTCAGTCTCCCGTCGAGAGCGGGTCGTCAGGGGGAGTAAAGTTAAAATCCGTTGGCATTCGCCAGTGAGTTAACGTAAACTCCCCCGTGCGATCAAATTGCGATTCCCAGGAACCACTACACCATAAAGGCACCATAGTGTGATTAATAAATATAATAGTGCGAATTAAAAAATACCCCTCATAGCATCACCCCGTGTATTCGCACTTAACCATGTTCACCCTCGAGGAAATGCTTGGGAGTTTGTTTTTTCGCAAAGTGACTGCTTTGGCTCAGTCGCGCGACTGCAGTCACAAACGTCTGACCCAATAAGATGCGCAGGGACCAGACATCGGTTCGTATACTAGTGGGCAATGCAAATGCGAAACATTTGCACGCAGACGTTAATACTGTGTGGCCACTGGTGTAAGTCGCACGCGGGCTTGAACATTGGCCACCGGAGTAAGAAACAACTTTATTAAAGAAAAAAAAAACGGCAAGATGTGGCCACCAGATGCAAATTGTTTAGCGACCAGTCGTATAGTCACCGGGGTGAACAAACCTTTTGAATAGCAGGCTTAATTTTTAGGAATATGGTCGATGTAACCTGAAGAGACGGGAAAAGAGCGGAGTGGGTCAAACAACACGCGGATGTTGAAGACAACATAGTTGAAATCAAGAGATGGGCGCGGACAGAGCACGTAGTGCGTATACAAGCAAGATAACCACTGTTAATTAAGAGTAACCGACTGTACTCCAAAGCATATGCGTCAGGAGGAGACAGAAGGTTAGTTGGCAGGTGAGATCAAGAAGCTAATAGCAGCCTAGGCAGCAAGCACCGAACCAGGCCGATTGACCCAACAGGAAAGGGGCCCTTGCCCTGCAGGGGGTGCAGTCAGGCTGATGATGACAATCACAAAAATGATGGTGGTGCTTAATTCTAAGAGACGGGGACACGTGCCATGGATAGGCAGAGAGGTGGGCACATGATATTAAGAGTTAGATTGCCTAGATAACTAGCCTGCAGCAAGCACAGGACCGAGCTGATTAGGGAAACTAAGATGAACCCTTTTTCCTGCAATGATGTCTCTGTGATGGCGAATATGACAAATTACATTGGGGAATGCCATGAGGTAGAATTAGGGTTAAGAATGTAAAAAAAAAAACGTCGGCATGTACCTTTTTTAACACAAGAATATCCTTCCGGAACATTGATAAAGCAAAGCTTTCATAACTGTCTAAACACTCGTTTTGCTAACGTCTACTCGCGGCTCGTCCCGGCTTGTGGAGTTTCCTCCACGATGCGTCACTGATAGCTCTTCGGCAACGTGATCAGAAACACGGTGACAGGAATGTGAATGGTGGCTATGAGAGGGTCGACTTGCCTGCCTTCTTTATTTTATATTGCTTTGTATAGCAATCCGGTTCTTTTAGTTTGCGCAATACTGTGTCTAAATAGTGGCGCCAGTACCGACTTGTAGAACAACCCCATAAGGAAAGGAAGCTGAGTGGGGGAGGGGGGGGGAGTAGTAGCTTTCTGAGACAGAGACTAATTCAATGCTTAGGGTTATGCGAGATCCAAGGAAAGGTCAGTCTGTCGTGATGGCGCCTGGCCGGACCATACGACTCATGTCAGGGCTGAAGAAATAGACGCTTCCAAGCGGAACACCCTTCCAGGAACAGGCCTTCGATCTTCCTCGGCTGAAGCTTTGTCAGGCAATGACGTCAATGCGTCACGACGGTTCAGCGACAAAAAAACCATTAGCAAAGTGCGTGGCACCGACGCATGCAGTGCATAATGGGCGTGCTTAGTATAGGTACGCGCATATAATGAGTTTACTTCAGTTTGAAGCAACTTCACTCGAGAGTGCATATAAGGCGTCTAGCTAAAGAGATGTCCTCCTTAGTCCACATAACGTTTAGGATGACTGCCAGTTGGGCGTGTTGGTAAAGGTTCATGATGAAAGAAGCGCAAAAATACACACACTCAGAGAGGACACAGACAAGCGCTTACTAGCAACTGAAAATTTTATTTCGAAGCGAACACTAATAAATACATCACACACACGTACGTCATTCCCGACTTCCCCTGTCATCATCAACAACGTGATATAACAAAATATACACGCGCCCACAACCAGAAACAAACACTTGTCAAGAACTAAGAAAAGAAAATGTAGAAAAACAGAAAAAACGAAGAAACAAAAAAAACAAAAAACGTAACACAGAGAAAAACACTGGGTTGTGTGACGTCCAAAAAAGCGAATTCCGCATCTGTTAGTAGAACTGACGCTTGGCTGACGCAACTGTCCCCTTCTTTCCTTATTCTGTACGCTTCCATTATTTCTCTCGTCGTCCGCTTGTTGTGCCTGTCAATTATTCGTGAGGAATGCTTTCGGCTGTGTTTTCGTTACAGGGGCCTGGGGAGAAAGCCTTATCCTCTAAAGGCGCCAATTAAGATGCACTGTCTGTTAATGTGCCAAAATGACGCACTTTGATCACAAGGCGCTCAATATCACATTCCACAAAGGAAAAATAAGTTATGTGCTGTTTTGTGTAAGTTCCTGAACGTAATGGTTGTTAGCGTGCAATTAAATATTTCACTATTGTGCTCTCAGTGATGTTTCCTTTTGACGCAGAAGTAAAAAAAATCAAAGCTCCCGAATATGTGTGAAATAGGTTTTTGGATGCGCTCAATTCAACAAAAAAAGAAAACTAATACTTTTTCACGCTGGACGTGGACTGTGGCGTTTCGAACGACCCGCGAAACATCGTATAGTGTATTCGACAAAGTGTTCGGCTGAAGTCGCACGCAGCACACCGAGATTAAATCAAGATTGATTGATTGATTGATATGTGGGGTTTAACGTCCCAAAACCACCATATGATTATGAGAGACGCCGTAGTGGAGGGCTCCGGAAATTTTGACCACCTGGGGTTCTTTAACGTGCACCCAAATCTGAGCACACGGGCCTACAACATTTCCGCCTACATCGAAAATGCAGCCGCCACAGCCGGGATTCGAACCCGCGACCTGCGGGTCAGCAGCCGAGTACCTTAGCCACTAGACCACCACGGCGGGGCGAGATTAAATCAAGACGTATTGACTTTGCGGAAGGGTAAATTCATTGAATGAGCAATGTGTGCTGCTCTTTTTTTGCCACGTACAACTTGATGCAAGTAACATAAACAGGTTGAGTACACAAACGTAGCCACTGTGGCTGAAGGGGTTATTACGCCTGCGTTCGAATGTGTGCATCAAAGTTTCATGCTTCATTACGCCACGCTGAGAGCCCGCGGGTTCGCATCCCCTCTGACCGTGGATATTTTCCCTTTTTTCATTTTTTTTTTCATCTTTTCCGCGATAGTAGTTTCGGACACCGGCGGCGACAGTGGCGGAAAAATACCGCACTGTGGCGACTTCGTAACAACTTTCCCTGTAATAAATGAATGTTATCGAACACACACTCGGTTATACGTATACGTGCCATTTGCTGCACATTCGAGCTCCTTTGCACAGAACGCAGCTTCCCCTATAGGCTTAGACGTCATCTCCGGTAGATAAATCGGCCCTCCGAAGTTGGGGAAATCAGACCTAAAGTATCGTTCTAACATTTCAACGGAGTTCGAGTTTTATCGATTATAGCCGCCAATGTCTCTTACGCCGTCTCCCGTGCAATTTTTGTTTTGTTTCAATTGCTCGCAGACCCAGATGGCGGCCATTTTAATGGCCTAAATACATTTATTGCGCGAATTGTTTTACGAAGGTTCTGATTTTTTTTTTTTTCGTATGTGCTTCCTTCTCTGCTTGAAACTGTCTTGAGGGCCAACTTTCCGGCGGATAACGGTTTTCGTTTTATGGAACGGCGCGAGACATAGTCGTACTCCAAGCTTGACTTACGTTCGAACTCACAACACTACGCGCTAAAGCTCTGAAATTGAAGCCCTCTTGATTTTTTTCGCTTCCTATCACTACTTTTATCCTTCGCGTTTTTGTGCGTGCGTGCATATGCGTGCGCGTGGCCATTTTCTTTTAGGAGCGAAGCTCCTTAAGGCGTGGGCTGTGCGTCCCCTGTATGTAGCCACCTCTCGTTCAGTTCTAAGTATTACGCTAGCCACCGCCCGATCTAAAGGGTACAGCCATATCCATCCGTCCATCCGTCCATCCGTCCGTCCATCCATCCATCCATCCGTCTGTCCGTCCGTCCGTCCGTCCAAAAGATGCAAGATGTTATAAACTAGACGGCGGTACGTGTAGTTGATTATGAAAGATGCGAGGTGCTATAAAATAGGAATGATGCCACATATGGCGCGTGTCATCGTTCGGTATAGTGCGGCGATGTACGCTAGGGGGAGCGTTGCAATAAAATCGAGTAGGCAAAATGTACGGAGGATTCATGGTTTACCAGGTTTACCTCCGGAGCTTCGCCCACTCATCATCATTCACTTCGTGGATATGGCGGCATTTTTTTTTTTTCAGTAATCGGTCCAATGGGTCCACGATAGTTCACTTCTGTATTGCCGATCAATCACGCTTTTGCTACTACTTAAAGGCGGAAGTTTGCTTAGCTGAACACGAAGCAGTTACGTAAGTTCGAAAACTTAGAAAACAATCAAAAGTGGGACATTCCATCTGCTCAAAAAAAAAGAAATAAACTCTCATCAGCAAAGTATTACAGTAAGCACAGGTGGGGTCCTTAATATCGGCTTCAACAATTAGCAGGCCTGGGTGCAAGAAATTATATTACACTCGGTAAATTACTTCTCGTGCATCACGCATGTATTCTGAAGTGGAGGTTTTGACGAAAGCCTGTCTGGCCTGGAAAGTAACATCTTCGAATTAAAAGAAGGACACCGACCATGCAAAATAATACGTGAATGACGTTGCGGCTATCCTGGCGGGAGCCTTCTTCACAATGCTCACGTCAATGCTCCAAGATTTGGAACAAGACTCCCGTCAGGGGAGCCGAAACGTTTCTTTTTTTCGTATTATTTTCATTGTCGGAGTTCTTTCAATTTTACGATGCATGTACTCTGTACCTTGTACAAATGTTGCGTTATTTTGTATCAAAATAACAGCTTTTTGTCTTTTTTGTATGTATGTATGTATGTATGTATGCATGTATGCATGTATGTATGTATGTATGTATGTAACTTTATGCCGTTTGCATTCAAAGTAAGTTGGAAAATCTTGCATGGAAGCACGGCAACACAGAATGGCGATATTATTTCTCCCTAATCAATAGATACCCCAAAAAACTCCATCGCCCGTCGGCCCATCACAGCAATGCATCAATCAATCATTCATTCGCTCAATCAATACGTTTTCTTCGCTTCTTGGGTATCTGCTACTGGCTTTAACTTTGTCCGAAGGGCGGAGCAAATTCCCGCAGAGCCACAATTAAGCGCAATTTTTCAGACAGAAATAGTGTTTCAAGAATTCACCAAATAATTAACTAACGTATTGAGTTATTTGTCCCTTCATTCATTTTTTTCAAGCATTGCTTCATTGATTAGTTTATTGCTCAATTGATTGACTGACCAATTCATTGATTGATTGACATATTGTTGGTCTATTATTTGAGTGATTCAAATTTAACCGATATGTTCGATCACCTACACCCCACCCCATTGCCAACGTTTATAGATACTTTTTCACTTCCGGCACTCTACGCTTCGCCTTAGGGGAGCAGGCGGCCGGCGGCAGTTCCCGCCACCGCGGCGCTGTAGGCCAACTTTGCGCCAAGGAAACGAGGGTCTTCTGCTACAGCTAGGCGCGGCGCAGCCGGTGAGCAGCGTTTACACAACACTGCAACTTCTCGGTTTAGGCACGAGGAGTATAATGTAGAGCCTAGATGCGTGTGCGGTGTCTTTCCGGGTCCGTGGTGAAAATAACAGCGCGCGTAGCACGGTGCTAGAGGAGCGTTTGTCGATTAAAGAACCGTTTTGCCACACTGCAACTTTTTTGTTTTTCTAGGTAGTAGAAACGAAATTTAGATCTAAGTTGTATCAGAAACGTCTCACTGAAGCCGCGGTAAAAGCTGTCACCTACAGGTTCTATCTTAGTTGTTCAGAAGCTATTTTTACAAATCTCAGCCCAGGGATCTACGACGCTGTGCACATTAACGCACAGCAAAAAGCACCTCGGCCGGCCGTACCTAAAGGAAGTTGAAACCGAGCCATTGCTGTAAGGTGTCAGCCATATTTAAAATCCCACTGAAACGACGCTATTTCTCTGTTCAGCTGGTATATGAACCAGTGCACTTTCTTCTTTTTGAAGTATTCAAATTTATGGGTGTCTGAGTTCATAATACCTAACACCATTTAAAAAATGCAAAATTTGTGAAAATAGGAAAACCTCGGTGTTTTGACACAAAAACACTCGTCACTGTCACACGCTAGTCGCGTGCATTTGAATTGCCATTTCAAACAAGCGCATAGGTGAATTCCTGTAACAATTCGGGCTCATGAGAGGCTAACAAAACATGAGACGATCTGTTGTGTACCTATACCCATTCGGTCATTTTGCTTCTTGCACGATGGATGTACTATGAAGGGACACTTTATGCGCTTCAGGTAAATCTTCAACTATATCAGTGAGAGTCGGTGGTGATGGAGTCTTTATTATTATTTTTTGCACTCAGCTGGTGCATGTCAAGTTTTCTCCGTTCTCGAGCGGGGATGGCACAGATCAAGCGTTTCCTCTATTCGCTGGTTGCAATATACACACTGTTCTTGGTTGTTTTTGTAACTGTTTTCTCACTGTAACCGCTAAAATGACACAAGACACACATACGTCTGTTAGCACCAGTCATGCCCACACAGCTGTCCTTGTAATGAATGTTTCTTAGCGGAGCACTTTCTCCTTTCGCTGCGCCAGTAATGCATTCTGTGAATTCTGCATTATAGAAGGTTATTACCAGAGGCTTTTCCGGCCACCTCAAGGACTGCCGAACTCTAGTTGCAGCAAAATTGAAGCACACTTTTTTGGAGGCGAAGCTTCTTATAGCGGCACCTGTTCGTACCTCGTAACCGTTGTAGTCTGTACCAAGCATAACATTTTGATCTCCAAGGTGGTGCCGGGAAGAGATTTCTTCGGTGCGTTGTTGAACAATAAAAAATAGTGCTCAATGTACATGCCAATGGCTGCTGATGGGGAATGAGAGACAGAAGCATTCGGCTTTTAGTTAACGCGCACGCTGCAATCCCCATTAGCAGCCATTGGCATGTACATTGAGCACTATCTGACAAAAAACGGTTGCTACGTTGTACTCGCTGGGCGTAACCTCCTTGGTTTTAGAAAGGTTGAGCGAGCGTTGGGCCGCAGTGCCATGAATACAGTGAACTAGTACATACTATAAACTCGAGGTGGTTAAAGGCGGGAAGTAGAACCGAAGCGCAAACCGTAAGAAAGTAAAATCCGAATTCTCCTGTGTCTCATTTCCCATCAGCAGCCATTGGCATGTACATTGAGCGCTATCTCACAGGAAAAGGTTGCTACGTTATACTCGCTGGGCGTAACCTCCTTGGTTTTAGAAAGGTTCAGCAAGCGTTGGGCCGCAGTGCCGGGAATACAAGGAACTAGTATATACCATGAACTCGGGGTGGTTAAAGGTGGGAAGTAGAGCCAAAGCGCAAGCCGTAAGAAAGTGTGCATGTGTTATCTCTGGTTGAGTCCTTGGAATGTCCGCTGGGTGGCGGTGCTTCTATATGGGGAATATATGATGAAAAGATGCGAGATGGTGGTTCATGAAGTGTTGACTAGATGGACGAACGAACACACAGACACATGCATGGATGGACACATGAACGGACGCAGGGGCGGATGCATGGACGACCGCAGGGACGGACGCACGAACAGACGCACGCACGGACGCGCGGTTTGACGCATGGACGGTCACACAGACGGACGCATGGACAGATGGAAGCAAGAACAAATAGACGGACGAATGCTTCGCCCCACTGTCCATCATTCACTGCGTGAATATGCTGTCAATTCTTTTTTTTTTTTTCAATCACTCAGCAAAACTGGAGTCCTCCGAAGGAGCGGGGACCTCTTGCCGGCATTATTCTGGCAGATCGTGAGGCAGCAGCAGTTGGTTGTTGTACAGGTACCCTTTATTTTGCGGCTTCATTACAATTACGCTGGGAAATTCGGAAATAATCAAGGAACTCCATCACTCCTCGATGCCCGTGCACCTTGGTCGGTTTAAACTTCTCCATTTATGATATACCTATGTGTCTTCAGGATGTTGCTTTCTTGAAAGTAAACATCGTCCACCTTGCGCGTCTATCCAGGACTTTCATATGGTTCTTTCCCACTTCTGCAGTAACAGCGCGAGTCGGACAGCGGGGAAAAGAGGGCGTTCTTAGGGGCTTTTCCTCTACCCGCTGGTGCTCCCGGTCACAAAACACATCGTTACAATACCCGGAGGGTCTTAACTATGGCGCACGGGATAGCAGCAACAGCAGAGACGTACACACGGGCTCGATGCGTCCACACGTGGTCAATGCTTAGATCGTGCCCGCGATGTCAACAGTCAGAGAGTTTCCAACGTCGTGAATGTCTGAGCATCTTCGTGACTGTAGGCGTTGAATTGTCTTCAGAAGACCGTGGAAGCATGCCACGTGACGAGACATACACACAGAAAAAAAATTGGCCCCGTATCTGCATGTTTCTGCAAATGTCGTTGAAAGACGATAGTATTGCGTGTGGAGAGAGTAAACAAGACATTTATTTGATGTTCTGTGCAAGAAAATCGGTGAGTGGTATTCAGAGGGTGTTGTGTTAGAGTGCCTCGAGCATGCAGCGGAGGCGAACGAGCGCATTAAGTCACGTCACACGTGAGACATGAGCGCCATCTGGCAGTTTTCTTAAGAAACAAAGCGCGTGGCTCTGAAAAGGGTGTGCGCGCCCATCTCAGAGGTGATAAGGTGTACAACGCAAGGCGACGCGGTAGGTGCCACCACCGTCTCGTCTTAGCGAAGCGTTGGAAACACTCCCAGTTTCGTGCAAGCGTTGCATGGTCAGCGCAGCGCGATGGACACTACGGTTTTAAAATTATTTATGTATGCCTTTTTTAGCAGAAGACGCACATGCAGAGTATGTACGTGTTGGTATGGTTTCCCAGACATGTGCAATAATTGCTTTTTAAAGACAATAGTATTTCTTGGGGACCTTCGACGCAAAAATTTTGACCTGTCTGTCTGTCTGTCTGTCTGTTTGCCACTCTTACCGGCATAGGGTACTTGAAACGGCCGACTCCATCCGCAGTGACCACCAATGTTGCTCAAGGTTGAGCGTTCATGCTTCTGCAATTGTCAATTAAAAAGCAATTACTGCGCATCACTGGGGCACCATAACAACACGCATATATTCTGCATATGCATCTCTTACTAGAAAACGCATACACAAGTAATTTTAAGGACCGTAGCGCTTATCACGCTGCGCTTACCATGCAACGCTTGCACAGAACGGGGAGTGTTTTCAACGCTTCGCTAAGACGAGATGGTGGTGGCACCTACCCGTCGCCTCGTGTTCTACACCTTATCACCTCTGAGGTGGGCGCGCACAGCCACGCGCTTTCTTTTCCAAAATAAACTGCCAGATGGCACTTCTGCCTCACGTGTGACGTTACTTGATGCGCTCGTTCGCCTCCGCTGCGCGCTCGAGGTGCTCTAACGCAGCGCCTCCGGAATACCATTCACCGATTTTCTTGCGCAGAATATCAAATAAATGTTTTGTTCACTCTCTCAACACGCAAGACTATCGTCTTTCGACGATATCTGCAGATTACATGCAGATACGGGGCCAATTTATTTAATTGACGATTACACAAGCATGAACGCTCAATCTCGAGCAACATTGGTGGGCGCTGTGGATGGGGTCAGTCTTTTCAAGTACCCGATGCTGTTAAGAGTGGACAGACAGACAGACAGACAGACAGACAGACAGACAGACAGACAGACAGACAGATCAAAATTTTTTCGTTGAAGGTCCCCAAGAAAGATCTTTAAAAAAGTTCGATCGAGCAGTGGTAGGGAACGCGCGAAACTGCAGCGGCAGTATTCCAGTCACCTTAGCGGCAGTGAAGCCAGCGGGAAGCAGCCGGTTACTTGGCGCCCTCACACTGCAGCGCCCTCACACTGCCTTGGAGCAAATCGCGCCCACCTCGATATGAGTAGTTCGAAAACTGAAAAAAGTATCTATAAACGTTGCCCCCTCCCCATGTCTTGGCCAATCCCCCATAGCGGGTTGGCGCCATCTCTGCGAAGGAAACTAACGAACAAACGACGAAGAAGATTGAAACTTCGAGATTACCT
This sequence comes from Rhipicephalus microplus, assembly GCF_043290135.1. NCBI lineage: Eukaryota > Metazoa > Arthropoda > Arachnida > Ixodida > Ixodidae > Rhipicephalus > Rhipicephalus microplus. The sequence continues at coordinate 22,505,924 of NC_134708.1, read as the reverse complement.
CGGTTGGTCATTCTCGGTAAGACTACCAGACTTCACTCCGGTTTTCGAAGCTGAGCTCCTGGCTATTATTTTAGCGCTACGAAAACTTCCTTCAAACGAAGAGAGTGCAATGATAATTACTGATTCTCTTTCGCTGTGTACTACTCTCACAGCTTCAGAACAATCAAGAGCTCTAGCGACATTACAAACATTAGTTCCACCTCATGTGAAGTTCCTGAAGTTAGTCTGGGTCCCGGGACACTGTGGCATACGGTTGAATGAAATAGCCGATTCACTATCTCGAGCCACACTTGATGGCCCTGTGATCTCGGTACTACCAGAATCGGAACACATAGTGTCGATCAGATATAGAAAATGGGCTATTTATACGGATATTATGGAAAATATTACTAAATATACGGACTATCAGCACCTAACATACCCCTGGAAACCTCAGTGGAGTCAATCTAAAAAGTTAGAAGTTATTTTAACCAAATTTCGATGTCGTGTCCCTCCATTAAACTTTTACTTGCACAGAGCTGGTCTGGCGATATCCCCCCTGTGTCCATTCTGTGAAGAAACGGAAACAATAGAGCATTACTTTATAACATGTAAAAACTATTCATTAATTAGGAAAAGACTTTTAATTGTTCCGTTTCAAGCAGTAGGTTTAAATTTAACTGCAGATAATGTTCTAAGTTTCGGTGCCTTTAGCTTGGGACATTGCCACAGGAGCGTATTCGATGCTGTATGCAATTTCATTCGAGAATCAAAGCGCATGTCATAATAATGTCTGCTTAAATATATTTCTGAAGACACTTGTCTAATTTTGAATGAAATTTGCATATTCATTTGATTGTGACCGGGTGAGATAAGCTCGATTGTCTGGTCTACTCAAAATTTCTGTCTTCCACTGTAGTATTACCTCACCTTTTCTCTTCTTGATTCAATCTTCAATTATTTGTTTAGTTTAATATTCCTTTTTAGTTAATTATTATTTTCTATTACATCATTAGTTTTTTCATTAAGGATAAACCTTTTAATATATCTCATATAGGATACTTCTAGATTTCATGGCCAATCCCCCATAGTGGGTATGTGCCAGTGCGAAGGGGCAACAACAACAACAACGAGGTGTCTGCGCAGGCTGCACGTGCGGTTCAGTGACGCGGGCCAGCCAGTGGCCGCTGAGCTGGGCCTCCATCTTTCGTCTCAGTTCGCTGCCATTGGGGCCCACCCCAAATCAAGCCCTTACCGCCTCGTCTTCCTGACTGGGGCCTCACCGCAGGTTTCACCCGGGTCACCGAGACAGCCAGGAGTGTGCATCGCGAAGCGACACCGAGGTATATATACTCATCTTCCCACGCATGTGCAAGATAGGTATGTTGTTCGCGTTCAAGACATAGCCGGTCTCAACTCGAGGACAGGAAAGAGTAATGTTCCCACATTGAGCATCGCCCGAGGTGATTTGGTCGTAGCTTAGAACGTAGATGTAGCGTGAAACGCCACACGCACTGCTTTGTGGGTCTAACTCTTTGTGGTTAACCCTTCAGTCGGTCAACTCCTCAGGGTATGTACATCAAGTGGCTATGGCGCCTAGTCAGCCTATACTGAGTCGTCAGAATAGACGGATGCGACTATTTGACGACGATTGGTTGAGAATTATGCCCGAGGCTGTAAACGCTAGCGGAGATGGCACATAAGAATACCATGTGTGTCTTATGTGTACACCTTGGGCTGTGTCACTATGTGACTCCTTACGTCCATGTTGAAAAATTCTTGAGAATCAGGGTGCCTATAGAGCCAACGTTTGGTTTAAGGTTGCAGCCATGTTGAAGTCTTCAAAAATACAAATATCCTTGTCAGAACGTTTTCATCACCGAGACCCAGGCCGCTCAATGGACTTTTTCGGCTCTTCAACATTACTTCTTTCCCTGAAACTTTTACCTTACTTCCATTTCTTGAGCCCATGCGTCGTTTCACGCTACATCGCTGTTCAGGTGACTGACCAACAAGCTCCTTTGAACCCTTCATTGCTTACACCTGGTATGCTATTCACTTTGCAGAGTCAAACCTGAAAGAGGGTTTGGTCACAGCAAGCAGTCATCGACTCTCGGTAAAAACTGCCCTCAAAAGTCCCGCTGGTGAACTGTCCAGGACTGCCATCCTGTACTGGAACCTTCAGGCCCTCGTACAGAGAGTGCTGGTTCCATGCTCACGAGTACGGTCTGGGCTACGGCAAGTGCTTGGAAGGGCATGAACAGGCGACGCCAGGCGTCACCGTAACGAAGTCTTCCACCGAGCCGCCGAGTCTTCAGTGGTTCCTTTCTTCAAGGCCAGGGTCCCCAGACGCGATATGATCATAGCGACCATCGTGTCGACACTCGTGATCGTCGCTGCCATCAACTTATTCTGCCGGAAGTTCAACGGCAATCCGAAAAGAGACCAGCACGATCAAGGTGTGTGGACGGTAGCTCGCGCCCGGTCGTCGCCTTCGGTGAAGCCGACCACGACGACGTACACCGTAACCTCGGCGCTCTGTTCTGTTCCCGAGGAGGTGCTCAAGACCTGCATGGCGGCGGCGGCACCTAGGATGGCAACGGGTGACGTGGAACCGGTACCCCCCAGAGTACCGGACCACCCCGTCTTTGATGACAAGGACGGCGGAAAGCCGGACCCGGAGGTGCTAAGTCAGGGAGAAGGACTTCAGCAGAAACCAAACCGTGGTGAGTGGTTATGAAACTTGTGCTTGCGTTAGTTATTATTCCACAACTTATTGCGTTAGTCATTATTCCACAAATTATTCCGGCAATGCAGTTTACGAGATCTGATGGCAGCGTCTGAACACACAGCCTAGCGAGTAGGCGCAGCAAAACTGAGTCTTGCAATGCGTAGCCTAGCGAGTAGACGCAGCAAAACCGAACTTGCACGTGCATATCATTTTCTTTTTTAGTTGTGAGCAAGGGGGTCACGCCTGATTATGTAAGCGCCCAGGAAGCGTTCTTTGAAAACATTGCCATTGAAAGGGCACTGACACTTCAGCGTGTCACTGTGTTCAGTGAGCGTTCCATTTTCTTTGTATTCCTGGCGGTCTGTACCAACAATGCTGAGGTGGCCCAAAGAGCTTCTTAGCACCCTCTGGTCTACTGTCGGGTGCGTATAGAGCAGTTTAGTGTGGACACGTGAGCACGTGACAAATAGCCTGAAATCTGAGGTAAGACGCCGAGACGTGCTCCCAGTTAGGGTTGCAGAAATAGCGTCTTTTGCTCCGCCGCGCCGTTCGCGAGGGCCGGTGTCTGATACGAAGCAGGAAGAGCGCCGCGGTCTCAATGTCGGCGCGCCCACCTCACCGTTGCTGTTAAATTGCAGCTGCTTGCGTATTGCGGAACCCTCCTAACAACAACAAAAAAAAAGACGTGTGTGCCAAGCAGAACGCGGCAGGGTGCTGTCTCTTCACGGCAAAATATACCGTCTTTTCATTCGCTTGTGCGCGTGCGTGCAACACGCGAAATAACGATACAAATATGCTTTTAACAAACGTTACTGCCCTTTGCGCTGTGTGAGCGCTAGGCTATTGTCATATTTTCGTTACACATATTGTTAAGACAGGCGCGTGGAGAGACTAACGAAAAAGCTTCAACTTTTTCGGAGTCTTCTGTCGTTGTCCATCAGCAGCGATTGGCGCGTTCCAATAGGAAACGCCAGTCAACCACTGCGTGCTTTGCGCCTCCTCAGGTTTCTCTCCTGCGCAACGGCGTGACAAGCGTCAACGCCACCACCAGTGTGAGCGTTAAGCGCGCCCAGCTTCGCATCTACACACGATTCCCTTTAGCGGCAGATGGTGTAATTTTTCTTCCGTTTACTTTCACCGTTTTGTGGAAGAAGTGAAGAGGAAAAGTTCCGATCCGTAACAGCCTCCCCTAACGAGGACACCTCAACAGATCGGCACTGGAAAGACGAACGAATGGGGAATGAAAGGTACAGCCACGCACATAGGCCATTTTCGCAGGGCGAGGAGGGGGAGGCCTGACCACTCACGTTTACTTTCTTTCTTGATAGTTTTCATCCTTTCTGGCATAGTTCTTTCTGGCATTTTCTGGCATAGTTTCCTAATACTACATTAGAGGGAGCTCTGGCGCTAGTGTATGAGAGCTGCAATACACGGCGCACTAGCCAGCATGGGTAGGATGGGCAATACACTGATTCGTTTTTTTTTTTTTTTTTCCGGCTGCATTCGGTTTTGTGAGGCCTGAGGCAGCTTGGTTTTTATTACGAAGTCCCGCGAAAAATTCAGCGTTTTCCGCTACACGACCTTTACCTTTTAGGCTCGCGAATTCAAATGGGCTCACAAAGTTCACAGCGATCTATTCTGTTTTTCAAAACAAATGCCAAAACACAACAATAAACAAAGACACAAATGCGTTCGAAGCCGCAAGCCCGAAGACTAGGCAAATTCGTGCACTGCCCAAAATTTTCTATGGTGACTGAACGATCGCAGTGCGAGAGTTCCCTCTAGTAAATATTTAAAGAAACTCCATGTTGCCTGGAAAAAGCTAACGTATGACAACATCCTCATACCACCCTCTTTCGATGATAGGTGGAATTTAACGTCCCAAAATCACCATACGATTATGAGAGACGCCCTAGTGGAGGGCTCTGGAAATTTCGACCACCTGGGGTTCTTGGACATGCGCCCAAATCTGAGCACGCGGGCCTACATATACCTACCTCTTTCCAGCGCATATTTAGCGTGTTTAGACTTCAGAGCTCCAATTTGTCAATTGGGAGAAGATTGAGACCTATGATTGTGCTATCAGCATAGGCGGGCGTTTCGAAGAGGGGGGGGGGGGGGGTAAGAACCCCTAGTTGCATAAGATAGGGGCGCCATTCTGACCTGAACATTGCCTTATTAGGGAGGGAGGAATATGCGATGAACCTATAGTTCCCTCCCCTTTTCCTTCTGGCGAAGGTGAACCCTGCGCATGCGTTTGTTTACCATCTGACGCAGAAAGGTTTCTCTATAGCGTAGAAAAACAAACGCGCTCTACTTCAATATTTACTCAGCTCTTGTATTTTTTTTTTCTGAAGCAGTTCTCTTTTTTCCCGACAGGCATGCCACCTGTTCCGGCTGTGGAATCACTGCAGGCGTCCGCCTTCAACTCGAACTTGGCGTCTCTGGACACCGCAAAGTACAAGTGAGCCTTTGTAATGCGTTCTTCTATAGTCGGTTATAACATAAGATAAAAAAGGGGGGGATAGACAACCACGGTTGAAACCAGGAAATCAGGAAATAAGCGCGCGGCATCATCTTGTGACAGTGTTATCCGAGCACATATAGTGTTATAGCGTCTCGGTGCCAGCGTTCTTGCGCGCAGTGTGGTGACACCTGTTCCCCACGCCGTCGTCATGTTGGTTAAAACAACGAAACTATCGCGTTTTGTGATGCACTGCTGCAACTGATCAAACGGGAGACACTGTCGTCACGGGGTGCTATACGGGACGGTGGCATCGAGGTGCCCTACCCACTGTGAACCCGTGTGTTCACGCAACGCTAAGAATTCCGTGCGCGCACAGACGAAACCGGCACTGCGTCACGCGATAGTGGGGGTCAAAGGCTATTCTAAAGCTCATACGGCACCCGCTGTGCCCGCAACGCTCGCAGCGCCGGTAAACGTTATTCTAAAAGACCCTAATACCGAACGAACGCGATGGTGATCGTATCAAGCAGGGACCCAACGCAATTCCGCTTCAACGGCGATTCAATCTCTGGTGCACCTGTCCCAACGAATTTAATATCCAGTATAAGTATATAACACCACAGTACAGCGCTGTAGTGAAGCTTTGGTGCAGGGTCTTTCCTAAAAAGTGCCACCTTAATACCGCGAAAGAAAGAAGCATGACGTGTGCATGATTTATGGAACAAACTGCCACTTGCAAATCTCTGTAGAATAGCCCACAGCGAAGGACATGTTCGGAACAAATTTTGTGTGGTCCAGCGACCACGACTCACCGAGCTGTCCTGGAAGGTTGCGTTACCGCGGCTTGCTCATGTTGGTGCACTATGCACCGCAGCCACCGTTGTTCTGTGAACTCGACTGCCTGGCACTGCAAGGTTGACACTTTTAAGTATTGGCTTGGTACTCGTGACTTCGTCACGTCCACACAGTCGGCTTCTTGGGGAAATGGGTGATGCAATGTCATTACACCTTCCGCATTGTCGCACTGCGCTGCGTATAATCGCAACGAACAACGGCCAGCACAGCTGTCCCATGGCCGGAGCGTCAAAACCGTGACACGAGGCGCTGTTGTTCCCAAGCGCGCCGAAAGCAAAAGCACCAAGCAGACTCCACTTTCCAAAGCAGGGGTGGACGGCGGGAAATGCTCTAATAAACAGCTCATTCGGGGAAACTGTGATAAAGATACGGCTTGCTCGAAATTACAAAAAAAAAAGAAAGGCAAGAAATAAATCAAGTGAATCGGCAAGTCCCCAATAAGAAATCAGGCGTTTATTTAAGATTTGGGGCGCAATCGCGGAACGACTACTTTTCCGATGTCAATGATTTTCGCGCGTGGTCAGTACGATGGCCCGCCTGCGTTATCAATGCGATAACCCAGCCGCCAGTGGCGGATGATAAGAGAAGCATAGCATAAGCTATCGCTCCGCGATAGCACTCGTGGCCTTTCGGACGGGTCAACCGCAACATTGGCTGCTTTCTGCCGGCCGCCCCTCCTTTAGAAAATGGAATGTGCTTAGCACTCATGCTATCGCTATGCTACGGAGCAGCATGCGCCAAGTGTCGAAGTTTTGACGCTTTGGCCACCGGTAATCTTGTCACTCTTTTTTGTTGTTGTTGTTGTTGTTGTTGTTGTTGTTGTTGTTGTTGTTGTTCCGTTTCGACTCTTCAGTGGTCTGCACCGGACTGCGCTGCGCAGGCGTCACCTGCGGATGAGTCATAATAACCTTGTTTTCGCGCGGGTCTCGTGCAAGCGTGCGCGGCCCTATAATAGAGAGTTTTAGTACTGCGTACGCTGCGTACGTGGCGGCGTTGCGTACGTAAGGACGCCACGTTTTGCGCATGCGCAGACCGCAACGCGCACGTATCGCGTTACGTACGCAGCCGCTACGTACGCACGCATGATATGCGTGCGTGCGTACGTATGAGGTGATCGCGCCGCTCTCGAACAAGTTCGCGACAGCGCGAGACTTCGTTTTGCGAAATGGCGGCATCGAAGGCAAGCACAGACCGGCTCTGTGGCTTAAAATGTGGCCATAATCTTGCTATAACACTTGGATTGGCTCTTATTGGCTGTCAACAACACGTACTTCTATTTTGATCTACCAGATGGCACAACACGCTTCACGCTCGTTACGTACGCGGGTACTACGGCGTACTAAAAGCCGATTAGTGGCAAACGACGCCACGTAACGCAAGGCGCTTGCGTGATGCGTACGTAGCACCATTCCGCAGTACTAAAACACTCTAATGACTCGCCCGACTCGCATTTTCTCGCCCAGCGTATCTCAGCAAGAAGGAAAGAAATGAGAAATAAAAAAGAAAACGTGCGAATCCTGGGCGAGAGAGTAACCGGAATGGTGGCACCGCCAACCGGGGATAATCTTGCAGCAAATTCGCGTCGAATGCACGCAGAGCCGTGTGATTTCTCGAGGTTTTCTGCGTAAAGTGGACGTCTTAGATGCCTCATCACAAGTTAGAATCGACCACCGGTTTAGCGCCAACACGGATGATCCAACAAATTAGTGCCTAAATACGAAACATACGACGTCATAACGTCCGAAAGCGCGCGGCTGTAACCACGCTTTAGGATTAAAAAAAAAAGAACGTGCCAGAAGCGCACATGACAAGAATTGACGATATTGTTCACCTTATTGTGTTGTTGTTCTTGTTTTCTTTAGTGCGAAGCATTTCTTAGCGTACTTAAGCAAGTTAGCCGTTTCTATGTACGTTTCTACGTTAAATTAAAAAAAAAGGATAAATGACGGTATTTCTTGCAGACAACATAGTTATGCGTTATCACGTGTTGCAAGTGCTCAGAGAGTATTGGTCAATCCTTCCAAACCTTGTAGCGCCTTTTATTGCCAGTGTGATGCCTCCTCACTGCAGTTTCGAAATGGTCACAATTTTGCAGACAGTGAGTCTAAGCCCCGTATTCACAAACGCTCCTCGACTCGACTTTCACCCTTCCCTTGACATAGTTTAGCACTGCGCCGCTGCTCGACTGAAAATGACGCTGCCCTACTCAAGAAACGCGGCCGCTGGTATGCAGTGACTTGCCGTGCCTAGAGACTGCGTTCCGATCAGCTTTCCTAAGTGAAGGTGAAGCGTTGAGTGGATGATGATGATGAAAAACATTTATTATATAAAAGAGAGAAGAGAGAGGTACGGGGCCAAAGCATGACCCTGCTACATGGTCGGCGTCCTTAGTCCGGGACACCGCATGACGAGGCCCCTACTCGCGCCCGTCTCAGTAGAGCCCGTTGAGACTCTAGTGATGAGCAGTTGAGGAGGGCAGTCTCCCATGCCTCTCGGGAAGGGGTAGGGGAAGGGGGTAGGTGGGGATTTTTCGGACATGCCCATACCATGTGGAAGATATCACACGTCTCCCCACAGTATGGGCACCGCCCATCTGTGTTCGCATCGAAATGCTTTAGGATTGCAGGACAGAGTAGAGTACCTGTCTGCAGGCGCCTTAGAGTTCGCTCTTCCGCCTTACTCAACCCCTTTGCAGGAGCCGGGTAAATGCGGTGAGTGTCACGATAATAGGTCAGAATTTCTTTGAACCGCAGCAGCGGTGTATTGGCCTCCGAGTCATAAGAGCCAAGGTGAGGAGCCCGGTGGGTAAGCGCTCGGGCGGCCGCGTCAGCGGCCTCATTACCTCGTAAGCCCTGATGGCCAGGAGCCCATACGATGCGTTTCGGGGCTGGATCAGCGAGAGCCCGTTTTAGAATTTGGCTGGCTAGGGGGGATATCTCTCCTACCAAGTAATGAGTACATGCTTTCCGGGAGTCCGTGATGATAACTTTCGAGTAGCGGTCCGCAGCAGCAAGCGCTATCGCGACTTCCTCCGCGCGCTCTGGATTTTGTGCTCGGAACGAGAGCCCATTGACATGCTTTTCCCGGTGAACTACAGAGGCCGTGTAAAATCCCGTGGGCGAAGGCCCTGCTATATCTACGTAGAATACACCAGGTCGGGAGCCGTGTTGCCTCTCAAGCGCGCGAGCCCGCGCCTGTCTTCTGCTTTCGTGCGTGTGCTTATCCATGTTACTGGGGAGTGGAGCGACCGAGAGCATATGCCGCCATAGTTCCGGAATACGCTCCGCCTCCTCTGCAGTGCAAGTGTGCTGTATATGTAAGCGGTTTAGCAGGCGGCGCCCGGGAGCCGTCTGCACGAGCCGCGTATATTGATTCATAAGGTGGGCCTCCCGCAACTCCTGGTAGGAGTTGAGCACACCTAACGCCCTCAGTTTGGCGTTGGAAGTGGCCACCGGGAGATCCAGAGCTCGTTTAGTAGCCTTACGAATGATGGCATCTATTCTTTCGTCTTCTTACTTGTTAGTGCGAAGGTATGGGACGGCGTAGAGGATCCGGCTAGTCACGAAGGCATGCGCGAGCCGAAGCGCGTCCCTGCCCCGCAGACCACCCCGCTTGTTGGAAACGCGGTGGATCATGCGCCCTAACTGTTCGCCTATTCTCTTAAGTTTCGCTATAGTGGAGTCCGGTCTAAGTCTGTGGTGAATGAACAGGCCCAGAACCCGGAGCTCCTCCACCTCTCTGATGGGAACCCCAGACAGGGAGATGTGTATGGCTGATTTATCTCTTGGCTTCACTCTAACGTGCAGAAGCTCTGATTTGTTTGGAGCACATTGGAGTCCACAATCGTTGGCATACGCCTCGACTATGGATGCGGCCTGCTGAAGGCGTTCCTGCATTTCACCAAGGCTCCCTTCAGTGGTCCAGATTGTAATATCGTCGGCATATACTGCGTGTTGTGTGCCTTCCACCCTGGCCAATTCGCTTGGAAGGCGCATCATAGCAATGTTGAAAAGGAGTGGTGATAACACTGCTCCCTGTGGGGTACCCCGTGTTCCCAGCGTTGAGTGGAGGGGCGTTCTAGAATACGAGGGTCAATCGAGTTAAAGAGGAGCCCAACTTTCACACAGCTTACCAAGAGCAGCCTTTTGATCGAGCATTACAATGGTCAAAGGTGGCGCTCGTTGCAAAAGCCGAATCGCGCGAAGTTGAGAACTGAAAATTACGCGATAAGCTTTCTCACATTCTGTGCACTTCCTTTGCGCTTTACGGCAGCAAATAGGAAACCGTTTCCTAGGCTTGCATACGACAAAGAAGTATCAAACCACTACTTTAGCGCTTTGTGCCATTAAGGTACCGTTGTCAATAAGATTAACGCGGACACTTCGACGCGTGACTTGGAATACATTATTGATTGATTGATTTGATTGATATGTGGGGTTTAACGTCCCAAAACCACCATATGATTATGAGAGACGCCGTAGTGGAGGGCTCCGGAAATTTCGACCACCTGGGGTTGGAATACATTATTGGCAGCCGCGAAGTGCTGGGTGCTGTTGCCGAGATTAATACTTCGGTACGTCGGCGTGCATGGGTAACATACCGGCGACTCAACCCACACCTACGTGGCACTAGCATAAACTGTTTCAAGGACACGCGGTGGAGCATTCGCGTGAAGCTTGCTGAAGACTGTAGTACATAAGGTCGTATGTTTGCCATCCAATAACTTCTTTTTTTAATATATTTTCATTGGATTTTTCTGTGATTCGTAAGGCCAAATCAAACAAAATACATCGTTATGTCACGTTACCATTCTCTGCTTTTCTTGTGTCCCTCGGGGTATAACCGAGCAGAACCAGTTTGTCTCTAAGCGGGAAACACCCGAGAAGAGCGCATTTCCGAGAAAAACCGGAGGCATACCATGCGTTTCTCTTCCGTGCTGTTCTTCAGCACTTTCAATCTTCAGGTCTGATCATGATGATGATACCTCTGACATGGCTGTGCAATTGCACACGTTATGAATCAAGATCAACTAGACTGACGTTTCGTTCTGTTGTTCTGTAAACCACGGCTTTGCCAATAATGCATTGTTATAGCTTCCACTCCAACATCTTTTAAATTTTCATTGTCCGCTTTTCTTTCTTCCCATTTACATCATAATTACTACAATAGCATCCCCTTGGCATAATCCTTTGGTAGTTCTCATTATTATTTTCTTTGTCAAGGAAAACGAGCCCTAAAATTTCCACTTCTTTCCTCCACTTGACATAAACAAACTAATATTGATGATGCACAGAGTTAAGAGCCTCAACGCTCTTCGCTTTAAACAACTCACTCAAGCGTACCACGCAGGTGGCTGGTGCAGAGTGTGGTGGGTTTCCAGGCGATGGCCAAAGGTATGCTGCTACGACGCTCGCTGTCCCACTTGCTGCACCAGCGCCACGCGGCGGCCTCGCTCATCCAAGCCTGGTGGCGGCGCACCCAGTCCAGGCGGATGAGCGCCACGGGAGACGCGCTGTTCAGCAAGTACGAGTCCATGCTGGACGCGCCCATCTACCGCATCTACCAGTCTGAGGAGAGCGAGGTCACCTGGTCCGCCGACGAAACGGACATGCTCATCGAACGCGTGGGTCCCTTTTATTTGACGCGTATATACTTTCACACTCTGAAGCGCTTACCGCACGTACGCTCACAACGGTTTTTGTGCATGGCGAATATCTATAGAATCGGCACCGTGCCCTCTCCCTATGAAAGGTGAGGGTGAGCAACTACACAATGATGGGTGCCCTTTTCCTGCATAGTAAATGGGCGCGCATATAAAAAGGGCACGCCAAGCACTGGCGCGCTGTAACGCATGTAAGACTTAAGGCCTGATCAGATGTCCGCGTTGCAGTGCTTCAGCCCGTGTCTTTTTAGGGGCGAAGCTCCTTAAGGCGTGGGTCGATCGTCACCTGTATGTAATCACGTATGTAACCACCTCACAGCATATCCACGGAGTGAAATGATGATGACTGGGACGAAGCTTCGGAGGGTTTTATCGGCAAACTATGAATCACACGCTGGCCACGTCCGTCCATTGTCTGTCTGTCTGTCTTTTCGATGCACGGACGGACGCAAAGACGGACGTGCGGATGGATGGACGGGTGCACGGACGGACGCACTGACGAATTGAAGCAATAACGAGCGGACGAACGGAAGCATGGGCGGCCTGACGAACGCTTCGTCCCACTCATCATCATTCACTCCGTGGATATGCTGTGATTTTTTTACATGGCACCACGCAGGTCTCTTTATAAGGTGTTAGGAATTTGCGTAGCTTTTCGTCCACTCTCGCTATAGAAAGAGGCCTCGGCGGCACGTCTTGAAGCCACGCACTGCAACGCAAACGTGTAGTCAGGCCTTCAGGGTTCTAGCTCGCTCGAGGAACGTGAACGTGCCCTGCCAGCAATGTCATCTCAATTTCCTTCCTTATTTTGTGCGTGTGTGTGAACCTGTGGACGCGAGCCAGCCAAAACACTTCCCGTACGAACGTACGGGCTAGAGGTAGCATCAAATCTGAAAATAGCCCCAAGCTTTCGCCGCGCACGCTTCGGAATTTTCAAGGTGTCCTTTTTTTAGGGGCGAAGCTCCTTATGGCGTGGCTTGTGCGTCCCTCGTAGTACGTAACCACCAGTGGCACATACCCGAAATAGCGGTCCTTACGATTTTGACCTCCAAGGTGGTTCCGGTGAGAGATTTCTTCTGTGCGTTGTTGAACAACAAAAGATAGTGCTCAATGCGCATGTTAATGACTGCTAAGGGGGAATGAGAGACAGGAGCATTCGGCCTTTAGGTGACGCGCACGCTGCAATCCCCATTAGCAGCCATTGGCATGTACATTGAGCACGATCTGACAAGAAAGGGTTGCTACGTTATACTCGCTGGGTGTAGCCTCCTTGGTTTTAGAAAGGTTTAGCGAGCGTTGGGCCGCATAGCCATGAATACAGTGAACTAGTATATACCATGAACTCGAGGTGGTTAAAGGTGGGAAGTAAACCCGAAGCGCAAACCGTAAGAAAGTGTGCATGTGCCACCTCCCGTTTAGTCCTTGAAATGTCCGCTGAATGGCGGTGCTTCTATATGGAGAATATATGATGAAAAGATGCGAGATGGTAGTACTTGGAGTGCTGAATAGATGGACGAACGGACATGGATGGACGCATGAACAGACGCAGGCGCGGATGCATGGACAAACGCAACACGGACGCACGAACAGACGCACGCACGGACGGGTGGATGGACGCATGGACGGTTACACAGGCGTACGCAGGAACGGGCGGAAGCAAGAACGAATGGACGGACGAATTCTTCGCCCCACTCCCCATCATTCACTCCATGGATATGCTGCCATTTATTTTTTTTTCCTCTCTCTCGAGGCGCAGCTGTAAATGCCAGCTCATGTGGTTCTGTTAAGCGAAGGAGGGGGAGAAAGAAGGTATATAGTAAAGTATAGCCTAACCATGTATACGCTAGTACAAGTTCTGGCAAAGGTAGTTGAAGGCGAGGAGTGGTAAGAGTGAGGTGGAGGGGGCGGCGTATAGTGATATCATAGTCATATATAGCTTTATACCGAGGTGGAAAATGAACATAAGGGCGATGCATTGATGTGAGAGCAAGGAGGACGAAAAACAGAAGGTATGAAGCATAGCATACGCATGTATAGGATAGAAAAGGGGTGGGGAAGGAAAGTGAGAGTGAAGGGGTGGAAAGGGAAGAAGGGGAAGTATAGCTTTCTATAGTTAAAACTGCTGCTTCGGCAGGTTGGTTCATGATTATTTAGACAGATTTATGAGCGAAGAAAAAGACGGAACTTTTATCAAATAAACACACACACAGCGTTGTACTCACAACTCATTCATTATTTTAACCGTAGGGCCTCTTTGTAAGCACGCATCGAAACAACAGAAGATAACATGAAAAGGCGATGAAAACCACGTGACAGCCGCTTGTCAAAAATACAAACAACCGAAGGCTGTCTAGGCTTCTCCGGCTTCAACGTGTTCGGCCTGGTTGGTTTCCGCATCAAGCACATAATTTTTCTTTTATTATTTCTTTCATATTGGGGGCGTACCTTGTGGCGTGGGAAGTTACACGACGTGATTGCCTTTGGTTGTTTGTCTTTTTGGCAAGCAGTTGTCACGTGGTTTTCATCGCCTATTCATGTTATCTTCTGTTGTTTTGATGCGCACCTACAAAAAGTCGCTGCGCCTAAAATAAGAAATCAGTTGTGAGTACAGCGCTGTGTGTTTCTTCTCTAAAAGTTCTGTCTTTTTTTTGCGTTGTAAATATGTCTAAATAATCTTTTTATAGTATAGCGGTTGAAAAATGGAAGCGAGGATAAGAAAGTATGATGTGATCACGATGAGTGGACACCGGTAAAAACATAGCATAACCATGTGTAGCGTAGTATAGCAAGGGGTGAGAAAGGGAAGTTGGTGTGAGGGCAGCCTCGTTTGTCTTGAGTCATCACGAATGTCACCTTAAGTCCTTTTTTGCAGTGAGAACATGCCTCGAGGCTGATTGGCCCCTTTTAGCTCGCTGAGTTTAAAAGCAGGAGTGTAATTGATTTATTTATATAATTGATTGATATACGTCGTTCAAAGCCCCAAAACTGCCATATTATAAGAGACGCTGTACAGAGGGGCTCCGAAAATTTCGACCACCTCGGTTTCGTTAAGGTGCACCAAAATCTGAGCACGCAGACCGACAGCGTTTTCGCCTCCACCGAAATTGCAGCTGCCGCAGCCGCTAATCTAGCCCGCCACTTGCGAGTCAGCAGCCGAGTAGCTCAGCCACTAGAACACCACCGCGGCGGGGCAGCAGGGGTGCCGCTTTTTGGTTAGTGCGTGTATATACACGCAAGCCAACGTAAGAAATTACGAGGAATTCAAATCCCCGACAGAGCCCCCACCCATGGCGACGCCAGCGAGCTTGTAAACCTGCTTTACAACAGAATCGAAAGTTGGGCTAGTGAATTAACTCGTGAGTTGACAGAAGCTTTTTCACATAAGAAAAAGAGGGGAACAATGCGTCAGCCAGCCTTCGGTTTTGCTGCACGATAAAGAGTTTGTTTTTCTAGATTATGTTCCGAGATAATCTGTCTTCTTTTACCATGTGTTCTCGATGTGCCACGGATGTACTTTTTTGCCTGCACACGCATGCGTCGTGTTTTTTTTTTCAATTGCCTGTATATATATTCTGCCCTTTCTAATAAACAGTTTAGTTGCGAGAAAGTGCTTGTCCTCTCTTCCTGTCTGTTTTTCGTGCGCTTTAACTGATAGTTAAACTTGCTTTAGTCCAAGCATACGTTGGAAGGTGGGTTGTTGGTAAATATGTTGACCGGGGGCGTTCTCACGCAGAGCGATGACTCCGGAGCCGAGAGCGAGATGACGCCGCACCCTTCACCGAAGCAACGGACCGATCAAGAGAGCCGCCTGATGTTCGGCGACCTGATGGGCGTCACCGGTCACAGCTCGCCGATCAAGTTCGCCGACCTCATGGAGACTATGTGAGTGCCCTCCAGTGAGACGGTATCCGTCTTGATTGACACTACGTACGAAGTGCTTCACCCCATGGTTTGGCTGTCAAGAGTAATCTTCGCGTACAGTCGTGAACAATATGTAATGGAACACAAGAATTACTTCCAAGGGGCCGTAGTGGCTAGAGACGTAGCTGTCAAGCACAAGACTGTTCGCGAGCGGAAAGGTTACCTATTGCGAATTAATGCATCAGATTGTTTTCTACACATCGTAATCAATAGGTGTCATGAAATCGAGTTTTTCCATTGGTATTGATCATAATGCATACATACATACATACATACATACATACATACATACATACATACATACATACATACATACATACATACATACATACATACATACATACATACATACATACATACATACATACATACATACATACATACATACATACGTGCACGCATACATACATACGTGCACGCATGCACACGCACACATACACGCATGCATACACGCATGCACACACACGCATACACGCATGCACACGCACACATACACGCATGCATACACGCATGCACACACACGCATACACGCATGCACACGCACACATACATACATACATACATACATACATACATACATACATACATACATACATACATACATACATACATACATACATACATACATACATACATACATACATACATACATACATACATACATACATACATACATACATACATACATACATACATACATACATACATACATACATACATACATACAACCGAGAACCACGTCATCCCGCAAAGCGTGCTTTGCCTGTAAAGCTACACTGCACATGGAAGAAGCCACACCCAAAGGCGAGGGGAAAACATATGGGAAAAGAGGTGGCTGTAGCAGGAGTTGACTCTGAGAGTCAAGAAAGCAGTGCGCACAGGTGCTTTGTAAGTCACAACATTAAAACTTAAGGTCAACTACTTCACGACGTATAGAGAACGAATCGCGTGCTGCACTTCATAGACCAATCAGCGGGACAAAAATAAAAGAAAATTGTTGCATGGTGTGCCTCTGCAATTAAGTTACTAGCCTCATTCACTCATTAATTCAGTCGTTCGTACGCACACACACACACACGCACACGCACGCACGCATACGCACACACACACACACACACACACACACACACACACACACACACACACACACACACACACACACACACGCACGCACGCACACACGCACGCACGCACGCACGCACGCACGCACGCACGCACGCACGCACGCACACACGCACACACGCACACACGCACACACGCACACACGCACACACGCACACACGCACACACGCACACACGCACATACATACATACATACATACATACATACATACATACATACATACATACATACATACATACATACATACATACATACATACATACATACATACATACATACATACATACATACATACATACATACATACATACATACATACATACATACATACATACATACATACATACATACATACATACATACATACATACATACATACATACATACATACATACATACATACATACATACATACATACATACATACATACATACATACATACATACATACATACATACATACATACATACATACATACATACATACATACATACATACATACATACATACATACATACATACATACATACATACTCGGTAAAAAGTTTGTTCGGGCTGAGGCCACTCTCCTTAGGCCTCGAAGCCTACTCCATGGCAACATCAATACTCCATCTCCTCTAAATAAAGGCTGTCCGCATTAATTCCCTCAATTTGGGGACATCTGTTCGTGGCACCATCTCTCGGGGCCAGCCGCAGGAAGTAGAAAAAATAGAGCGAGAATAATATTTTTTCGAAATAAGCTAGTTATCCAATGCCACTGCGAGATCTATACTTCATGGACATACAGGGAACACTTTCGCGAAATAACTATATCGCACTACAAAACATTTGGATTCCCAAGACAATCGAACAGCATCCATAAGAAATACATAGGGTCCCTTTGTAAGATGAATAGCACTCTGGGAAGCCAGATAATTTGTGTTGGGACACTGTATTTTTAAATATTGTTTAATTAGGCTTTTTGTGTGTATAACCTTCAGTCGTTTTAGATGATCAGCTTTTTTTTTGTCACATGATTTTTTTAGCTTATTTCCCTTTCAGTTAGGGTAGGCCACCGCTGTCCCCGGCGAGAGATTGCGCTAAGTACTAATGTCCCCAAATCCTCTTCATGTGTGCAATATGGACTCCGCTCGCAGGAGGGAACCCCAGGGCATCGTGAAGATCGCCGAGGGCACCCACTGCGACTTGTTCCGCGTACACTCGCGAGAGGGCACCAGCGTGCTCAAGGTGGTCAACCTCGAATTCATTGTCAAGTACTGGGACACACTGTACGCGGAGGCGGTCATCAGCTTGTGAGTACCGGTTAGAAGTACATTCTGGTGCGTAGCAAGATCACCAGGCGGCGCACCACAACCACCTAGTTTCAGGAATGTTTATTTTATTGGTTATTTATTTATTTATTTATTTATTTATTTATTTATTTATTTATTTATTTATTTATTTGTTTGTTTGTTTGTTTATTTAGTTTGTTTGTTTATTTACACTTCACCTACATCATCACAAAGCATTTAGTGTTATGTTGGGACGAATACACACTGGTCATTATTTACAACAATTCTCAAGATATATCAGAGAAAAACAGCGACATTCAGATTTAGTTGAAATGCGCAAAATATGAAAAAGAACCTCACAATCATACAAGTTAAACATCAGATTGCTTCAGGGTAATAAATCATTCTTAGAGTAATGTGAGCGTTATCACGGGAAAGAAAAAAAAAGGTTCCCCGTCAGCTTTACTGACATCAATTTCATTGACAAAGACTGTTTCTTCCTGTGCTGTTTTACAAAAAGCGAACCACCAAAATCGCGTGCTTTGTACAGGTGGTCTAATATTTCGTAAATTATCTCGTCCAAATGGGACGTATGCCGCTGCTAAAAGTGTTCTCTGCTTTTTGAAGACCAGGTCGGGTTGTCTGAGTACGTGAAGCTACGTAGAGAAATTTTACAACGAAGATAATCTGTCAGCAGCGGCTACATAGTTGTAATACTCCCGCAATCCACCGTTTTACTTCCCATGCACGCTGACACTTTCCTATTTCAGGGAACTGGCCAAGTTACGGAAGTCGGGCGACTACCACACGACTGGTTTCTCCGACACGAAAGGGTAGGAAAACTGGAGAGAATCAACATCCTCATTTGACGAAACGAACTATGAGAGTAAAACAAAACGAAATAATATGCAAGAAAACGACAGTACGAGCAGGCGTTTAAAAATTGGCTCATCTCCCAAGCCACTGTAGATCATACGGATGTGCAGCTGCGTATGGCAACACTGCTACTTTAATAAGAACTGGTTGGATGAGTTGATGATTACATAGCATCGTGATTTTTGTGCTAAAGAATACGAACACATGTGAGAGATATGACAACAGGTACTAGCAACAAGTTTATTGCAAAGGTTACAATGAAATATATAGCACAATGGTTAGCAGACGTACCGGCATTTTAGCTCGTGGAAAAACGGAGACCCAAAATAAATCTTGTAAGTAGTTTACGCAAGAAAAGAGGATAACATCTGCGCCAGTGGTACATCTTTCGGCATCTCTGATAGAGAGATATTTTTTTTTCTAAACGCCACGAGGGAAATTAAAATTTTGTCTATTGCGACGGGAGGCTCTTCGCACATGTGCAAAGCGGTGGTCGGTGGCTATAAATTCACTTTTACGTGCACATTTTTTTTTTTGTTTTCAGCTGCTTTAGTTTTCCATCTTTTTGTGTGTGTTTTTACGCTGGTATTTTACCCGTGTCAATAATGTACACCAGCTAGTCGTGTCCAACACCTGGCACAAACTTGAAAGCAGAGTCTGGCACTCAGGCCTCCAAAACGTGACGGATTTACCTTCACAATCGCTGTACTAGAGATGTTGAGTGTTCACAAGTTATCGCGATTAATGTGAGTAAAGGACAAGCCCCGAAGCATGGCGAACTTTGTTTTTAACTACGTAATTTTAGGTCAACGTACTGACGTGTGCCGAGTGTTCTGAACGAATCTGAATATAGGCTATACTAAAAACTTAAATGTATGGGGTAAAATGTGATAAAGACTCGCGTGACAAGATTGTAGCCAGAAGGTGTTGGGCCAACACTTTACCGTCAACCACGAAGTGTGCCGTGGCTTTTAGCCACAGCCACACCAATTTCGTGCAGATAAGTAGAGTACCTAAACGCATAACTGTGGTAAGGAGGGCCTTTTTTTTTCTTCAGACGGACCTGACGTAGCACCTAGTACCTCTCATGGGACGGCTTTCTGCTCTCCCTTAGTAGATAACATCTTACTCTAAATCATAAACAACTCTTTCTGCACACACGAGCTGCGGCAGGCAGTACAATCGCGGAAAAATTTGGTCAATTGAAAACTACCTCAAACCAGGCGTTTAATAATAATAATAATAATAATAATAATAATAATAATAATATTGATTTATATGTGGGGTTTTACGTCCCAAAACCACTCTATGATTATGAGAGACGCCGTAGTGGAGGGCTCCGGAAATTTAGACCACCTGGGGTTCTTTAACGTGCACCCAAATCTGAGCACACGGGCCTACAACATTTCCGCCTCCATCGGAAATGCAGCCGCCGCAGCCATGATTCGAACCCGCGCCCTGCGGGTCAGCAGCCGAGTACCTTAGCCACTAGACCACCGCGGCGGGGCAATAATAATAATAGTAATAACAATAATAATAATTTATAATATAGGTTTTAGGTCTCAAAGCTACAGTATGAGTACGAGGGGTGCCGTAATAAAAGGTCTCCAGATTTTTTTCATTATCTCGTGTTCTTTAACGTACGTCCACTGACACTGCACTGCACACGGACCTGTACCACCTCGCCTCTACCAAAATGCGACCGCACAGTGGCCGGTACGGAACACGCGACAGCGGCCGAGTACAGCAGCGCCGGAATCACCTTGGCGGACGAACCAAACGTTCTCGGGTAGTGCGTCGCGCGTCGGGGGCAACATGCCGTGATAAAGCTGTTAAAGGCCCCGCAAACGAATTGAGTTAAGGAAAGAATTTAGTTTGCAAGACTGGATCCATGTCGGAACCCTCCCTTCTGCATAGCTTATATTGTCATCCGCACCCACCGCGGTGGTCTCGGGTCTATGGTGGTCAACTGCTGACCAAAGGTCACAAGATCGAATCCCGGCCGTGAAGGTCGCATTCAGTTGGTGGCAGAATGTTGGAAGACCATTCAGGTGGCCGTTGAAGAACCCCAAATTGTCAAAATTTCCAGAGCCTTCCACTATGGCACCCCCCTCCTCATAATCACATCGTGGTTTTAGGACGTGAAACTTCACCAATTATTGCTTCATCATATATGGTTTAAAGCGTCACATGTCAACCCGAGAGATCACGGTGGAGGCATTTTGTAAACAACTACGCCGGATAATAAAATGTTGAATTTAAACCACTTTGCACTGAAACATTTACAAGGCGAATTACATAAGGCCGTTTGAAAAACTATGGCTCCAGAAACGATTAACTTCAGCGATATCAATCCATGAGTTTCCCTCCTATGCTCGATTCTATTAGCCCTTGCGCACCAACAATTGCATGCCGTTCCTTACTTTGCGTTTTGTATTTGATTGTTTAAAACAGGATATTCTGCGTCATGGATCGCTATCCCCGGGAGTTGATCCAAGCTTGGAAGGACTACACGTCATGGAAGCGGACCGACCATCAACACGGACCCGGTAAGAAGCCGCAGCGGAGGCGATGTACGCACACGCTCCAAACATAGTGTGGTTGCGCATATGTGGTTGCGCATGTGGTTGCGCAAAAATAGTGTGGTTGCGTGAATGTCACGTTTCAAGATACTAATGAGAACTAACAGACAATGATACCAGTGAATGTCACGTTTCAAGATACTAATGAGAACTAACAGACAATCAGACCAAGCAAAATGTAGGGGGCGTTAGTGGTGGTGCGTAGTATGACCAGCTGTCAAGAGAGGCGAGAGCGAGCAGCAACAACAGTCTATTCTTTGTTGTTGTTGTTGTTGTTGTTGGTGGTGGTGGTGGTGGTGGTATTTTGCTGGCGCTTCTGCCTATGCCATATATCCGCGCAACAGCAGTAACTGTAGTGTAAAGTTTGAAGAAAAAAAGGTGGACAACATTATAGCTTGCCGCCAGACGCATTAGATTAACGCGTCCGATGCTCTACCAGCTGAGATCAGTGCTATCTGTCGCCCCGCCGCGGTGCTCTAGTGGCTAAGGTACTCGGCTGCTGACCCGCAGGTCGCGGGTTTGAATCCCGGCTGCGGCGGCTGCATTTCCGATGGAGGCGGAAATGTTGTAGGCCCGTGTGCTCAGATTTGGGCGCACGTTAAAGAACCCCAGGTGGTCGAAATTTCCGGAGCCCTCCACTACGGCGTCCCTCATAATCATATGGTGGTTTTGGGACGTTAAACCCCACATAACAATCAATCAGTGCTATCTGTCGCATAAACCATGAAATAGCGAAAGCAACCGCCGCCGCCCCTGTAGCGCCATTTGGTTCTAATAAGGGAGCCACCAGCTTGGGCACGGCGTGCAAGCTATTCATAATAAAGGTATGCGATCAGGAATAGGGCATCTAAATGGTTTTAGCCGTTAACATTGCAGCGGACGCTCAAGGTAAAGCCGGCCTTAGAAAAGATAACAAGGTAATCACTATTTTTTATCATTTACTTAAATAACAGCTTCTTTCAACCGAGTTTGGTGGCCAAGTTATAACTTGTTCGTTAATGCGGGTTGATGACAACATAAATACCTACAGTCGTCTACTGGAGAATGGAAATTTCATCGTCAGATGGAAGGCTTTGTAAAGTCGAGAGAACATCGAACCCTATCGGGAACTGCTGAATAGTGAAAATTTCGAAAATTGGGACAACATCCTATCGGAATCTGCTGAAGAATGAAAATTTCAGCTTTTTTTAGATCAGGAACTTCGTAAAATTTTGACAACATCGAACCCTATCGGCATATGCCGGCGAATGACAATGTTATTGTTTGACCGATCGAGCTTCGCAAGATCAGTTTTCGTAGTCTATCAAGTACATAGGCGCACAAGGGAAGGAATGGTCGCCCATAGCTAGACGCTGCCGATTTTGAATTGCAGGGGAGCTAGAGCAGTGGTTCGGTTTCCAACCGCTTGGTGACTTCCAGGAAGTGAAAACAGAGACGTCATTTTTTTTACTTTACATATGATGCCTTGCTTAATCCGCGTTTCAGTTTTGGCATTTTTACGATTTGCGATGACAGATTCTACTTTTTGTAAATCCAGCGCATACAACGCGCACCGTTTCGGAATTTAGACATGCCGAAGGCGATTCGCATCTTGCGTCTGCCGTTGAATTTTCCCACGATGTCCACGAAGTTGACGACCATTTGCGACTGAACTTGCTTCGGCACTGTGGCGTAACCGGAAGTGATGTAAGCCGGAAGTGGACTAAGTGGTCGAAAGCCAACGTAATACGTTCTGTACCCACCCGGAAGTCGAATGTGTTCCAAAGCAGCAGCGTCGTCAGAAATAAAATGGACGTGCCCACGAAAAAAACTACGCTTTAAACCAGACGTTTTGCCAGACATTTTTTTTTTCGGGGTGTTGAAATGGTCATCTTTCACTCTGTATGTCATGGCAAAAAAAAGAAAAGGAAATTCGGGGGATGGGTCATGGTCCCGTTGTGTCATCCCCTGGCTGCGCCACTCCTTTGAACTACCCTCTTATCAATCTACTGCAGACCTCCACTTCATGTGACGTAAAAACTTTCTGCTGACAGTGTCCTCCGCGATAGAGCAGTGATTATGGTGTGCGGCTGCTGACCCGACGGTGATGAGTTTGATCCCATTCACGGTAGTCGCCGTTCTACGAAAGCGAAATGCCAGAAGCCCGTGTTCTGTGCGATATCATGCACATTAAAGAACACCACACAGTCAAAACTTTCGCAGCCCTCCACTACGGCATCTCCTAATCATATCGTGCTTTTGGAACATTGAATTGCAGATATCCTTATTATTACTCCGCAGACAGCGCATGCTCTCTTAACCACTTCACACATGGTTCACTAGCTTCCATTACCAATATTCACCGTAATACCCTAAACGCACTAAGTAACCACCCTTTATTTTATTTTCATATCGTGTTCCCGAAAGCTTACCTAATGCTTAACACGAAGGCACTCGCTGTTTCTATCTGCGCTGAAACACCGCCCACGTCAAAACTTCACGTTTGAAAATATATTCGCTGTCTTATGGTTATTGTAGTTATTTAACGACACCATTTCATGCTTCCTGTTCCGGGCCTCCGCGCACCACGTACCTCGCAAAGTGTTGTCGTTAATTACTTCCCAGTTTTTATGGCTCATTAAACTCGCCAAGCCTGGTTAGAGATTCTCTGTCTGTGCAAGTTTATGTTCGGCATTTGAATACTGCATAAATTTTTGTTGTGTTCTGACGGGAGGGTCGGAGCATACAAACACGTTCTAGATAGCACGTTCAGAAACGTTTATATTTCCTGGCACGGGGGTTTGTGGGGGGGGGGGGGGGAGATAAAGTAATGACGAGCCTTAGGTGCCCTGCAGTAAAACCACGCCTTAATTGCAGGTCATCAATATTTAGTCATTACGCGGGATCAAAATTCGCCCAAAAGTTTCGTTTTGATTCCCCGAATGTTGCGGCAACGTGCGTACAAAATAGCGAGGGAGGGGAAGGGGGTCAATATGTGCTGAGCGGAATCCGTAATTAAAATGTTTAGTTGCCGCATTTCCTCATTTGTAACGTGACTCATTTGTAACGTGAATTTTATTATCAGATTATGATTACCTGAGGTGGGATCTTGCGTTACAACCGAAGAGAGTAAATGCTCGTGAATTCAAACTCTGTAAATTTGAACTTAAACTTAATTCGAACTGACGCCCTGTCCTGGAACAGCCCAGTGTATTCCGATTGGGGAAAACTCCGCATAATCCCGCAAGATGGCGAGTTGAGCCAGCTGGTTGGCATTCATTTTGAAATTTTTCGTCAGGCGACCCAAAAAAACATATAAACAATGAAGCAGACATCGTAAGCGCTTCGTAAACCTTGTTTCCCCTCCGTAAACCCTTTTCGTCAAGCGGGGGCCAGGCCTTCAATCCTGGCGGCGTCTTCGCCACCCGGACGACCCATAGCTGGTTCTCCGGGCACGTCCTGAGCAACATAGCGTCGCACTGTTCAGCCGTGGGGATTGTCAATGTAGGGTTTATGCTGTGTTTTATTGCGTCTGCGGGACAGGCTCACATGATATGGTCGAGATCGGCGTGAGGTGCACCCAAGGTGGTTTAAAAAAAATTGCTGGAGTGGAAGCTTCCGCAATGATTTGCCAGCACTAGTGAAGCCATCTTTTGCCCTTCAAAGATCTCAGAGAAATGCGATTTCCTGGTGGTACTTATTAAGAAATCAAGGGGCTTTTATTCGTTAGTCTAAAAGCTACGTTGAAGATGGCAGTTTTCAAAGAAATGATCCACCGAGTCTAGTATCGGTGACTTAATCTGTAATCAAATTTTTTTTGCCTTGAATTCGAGGATTACTAGAGAAAGCTAGTAACACAAGGACGCGCTTTGAGCATAGTCTGACCCGAAAAGGTTGCCACGTTAAACTCGTTGGGCGTGTGAGGAAAACGCTCCGTCTAGATTGCCGAACGTCAACAGCTCAGCATGCCCCTAGCAAGATGGCTGCCACATCCGCCATTTAATGGTTGGCATGACTTCGCTCATGAGCAATAATTTGCTCATGAGCAAAGCGTTACAGGGGGTTTTCAGAAGCCTAGAATGTGAACAGTTAGGGATAAGAGCTAATGGATAGTACCTTAGTAACCTGCGCTTCGCCGATAACATTGTATTGCTGAGTAACTAAGGGGACGAATTGCAACTCATGATTACGGAGTTAGACAAGGAGAGCAGAAAGGTGGGTCTTAAAATAAGTCTGCAGAAAACGAAAGTAATGTACAACAACCTCGGAAAAGAGCAGCGCTTCGAGATAGGTAATAGTGTACTTCAAGTTGTAAAATACTATATCTACTTAGGGCAGGTAATAACCGCGTAGCCGAACCACGAGATTGAAGTAACTAGAAGAATAAGAATGGGGTGGAGCACATTTGGCAAGCCCTCTCAATTTATGACAGGTAGATTGCCACTATCCCTCAAGAGAAAGGTATATAACAGCTGTATCTTGCCGGTACTTAGTTACGGAGCAGAAACCTGGAGACTTACAAAGAGGGTTCAGCTTAAATTGAGGACGACGCAGCGAGCAATGGAAAGAAAAATGGTAGGTGTAACCTTAAGAGACAAGAAGAGAGCAGAGTGGATTAGGGAACAAACGGGGGTTAAGGATATCATAGCTGAAATCAAGAAGAAGAAATGGACATGGGCCGGGCATGTAGCGCGTAGACAGGATAACCGCTGGTCGTCAAGGGTAACTAACTGGATTCCCAGAGAAGGCAAGCGGGTTAGGGGGAGACAGAAGGTTAGGTGGGCAGATGAGATTAAGAAGTTTGCGGGTATAAATTGGCAGCAGCAAGCACAGGACCGGGTTAACTGGCGGAACATGGGAGAGGCCTTTGTCCTGCAGTGGACATAGTCAGGCTGATGATGATGATGAGCAAAGCGTTTACCCTTTACCTCGCATCGATGACGCTCTCGATTGTCTCAAAGGCGCCCGATACTTTTCTTCAATAGACCTCCGTTCCGGCTACTGGCAGATTGCTGTCGACGAAAAAGACCAAGAGAAGACTGCGTTTGTAATACCAGGCGGCCTATATCAGTTCAAGGTTATGCCGTTTGGGCTATGCAACGCCCCAGCCACGTTCGAGCGCATCATGGACTCTCTGCTACAAAGGTTCAAATGGTCAACATGTCTTCAGCGTTTGTCAGTTATTCTCGACATATTCCGCACTGCAGGCCTTCAATTAGACTCGTCGAAGCGTCATTTCGGACAACGGCAAATTACAGTGTTGGGCCACCTTGTCGATGCCTCTGGGGTGCAGCGGGACCCCGAGAAAACTCATGCAGTCACCAGTTTTCCTGTACCCAGTCAGTCAAAGACGTCCGGAGTTTTGTAGGACTTTGTTCATATTTTAGAAGGTTTGTGAAAGATCTCGCATCTATCGCTCGACCCCTCACTGAGCTTCTGAAGAAAGACGTCACATTTACGTGTGGTACCGACCAAGCTGCTGCTTTTTCTCATCTAATCAGTGACGACTCCACCTATATTGGCTCATTTTTACCTATCTGCTGCGACAGAAGTCCGAACCGATGCTAGTGGTCACGGAATCGAAGCCGTCCTAGCCCAACACCAACGGGGACACGACCGAGTTGTCGCCTACGCTAGCCGCCTCCTCACAGCTGCTGAGCGCAACTATTCAATAACAGAGCGTGAATGTCTTGCTCTTGTTAGTGCAGTCTCATAGTTCCGCCCATATTTATATGGCACAAATTTCTCTGTAATAACAGACCATCATGCGCTACGTTGGCTTACGTCACTGAAGGATCCTACTGACCGGCTCGGGCGCTGGGTTCTGCGACTGCAAGAGTATACCTACACGGTGACGTACAAGTCCGGACGCCTACATCAGCAAGAGTGGCGATGTGGGCTTCTTGGTGATGCATTTGAAAGAAATTTATGGAGCGCGAGGCGAAAAACGGACACAGGAAGGAATAGACTGAGAAGACGAAGCTAAAATTTGTTGGAAGTAGCGCTCTGTCCTCTCAATCTATTCCTTCCTGTGTCCGTTTTTCGCCTCGCGCTACATAAATTTCTTTCAATCGCCTACATCAGGACGCAGACTGCCTGTCCCGCTACCCGGTTGCTGAGTCGAGCGCTATGCCTGACGCCGACACCAAGTCTTGCGTCTTTTCCCTTTCGCAAATGATATGCATCGGTGACGAGCAGCGCCATGATGCGTCCTTTCGTGCTATTATTCAGCGCCTCAAATCACCATCTTCCAATCAATCCCATCGCTCATTCGTGCTCCACGATGGTGTAATATACCGCCAAAGTTTTCAGCCGGATGGACCGGCCCTTCTGCTTGTCATCCCGAAACAACTTCGCTAGGAAGTTCTAAATGAACTTCATGACCTTCCGACTGCCGGTCACCTTGGTGTGCCATGCACTTAGGACCAAATACGCCGACGCTTCTTTTGTCCAGGGCTTGCACGCTCAGTCAGAAGATACGTTGCGGCTTGTGAGAAATGTCAGCGCCGCTAAACGCCATCGACACTTCCCGCCGGACACCTTCAACCACTTGACATTCCGTCAGAACCGTTCTTCCGCGTTGGCTTGGACCTGCTTGGCCCTTTCTCCTTGTCTTCCTCGGGTAACAAGTGGATAGCCATGTACGCCACGCCTTATGACATCACACGAGCTCTTCCAACAAGTTGCGCCACAGATGTCGCCGACTTCCTTCTCAAGGACGTGATTTTGCAACACGGAGCACCACGACAACTACTTACAGACCGTGGCGGCACCTTTTTGTTGGAGGTCATAGCCAACATCTTGCAGTCCTGTCAGACGAGACACATGCTGACTACGGCATACCACCCGCAAACCAATGGACTCACGGAGCGTCTAAATCGAACTCTAACAGACATGCTCGCTAAGTATGTTTCTACCAACCGCACCGACTGGGATCTCGCGTTGCCGTACGTCACATTTGCCTACAATTCTTCGAGCCATGACACTGCCGGTTACTCTCCATTTTTTCTGCTGTTTGGCTGAGAACCAACATTGCCTCTAGACACCGTCATACCGTCCCCTGCTGTACCGACCGGTGAATATGCCATGGACGCTTTCACTCGGGCCGCTCACGCACGCGAAATCACCCGTACTCGCCTTGTAACCTCTCAAGAGAAGCAACTGCGTTTGTATGACCAATGACACCGCTACGTAGACTTTCCGTCCAGTTCTTTGGTCCTACTCTGGTCTCCGACCCGTGAAGTTGGCTTGTCATAAAAACTGCTTACTCGCTACAGAGGTTCATACCGAGTCCTTCGTGTGGTTACTCGTGTAACATATGAAATTGGTGCTGCCACCCCGTCGCCTCCATGTGCCCAACAGGCTACCGATATTGTACATGTTGCGCGCTCGAAGCCTTACCACTCTCCTAGTGACGTTGACATTTAGATTCGCCGAGATGGCGCTTGTGTCGCCGGGGGTTATGCTACATGCATGCATATTGATATTCCAGGGGGCGACGAACGTGTGTGCCTGACGGGGAAGACGAATGGTTGGCTCCGCTCGATCGCTGGTAAACCGGTCATGCCATTACCGCTGGTTTTAAATACATCTAATCCCCAGCCTCGTCGATACAGCGTCTTTTATTTTCCGTAACAATATTCGGATTGCATCAGTACGAAAAATAGTCTAATATGAAACAAATTGCATATATCTGAAATTTTCAAATTTTTTCTGATATTTTTTGAAGTGTATTTTGCCCCTAAATATTTTTGTACGAAAGTTATGTTCCTGAAAACCACGATAATTTTAAGATTGCTTAGAGAGAGCTCCAGCAAAAAAATGGCGAACTTTAAAGATTTTTGTGGTTTTTCATAAGGCCTAACCGCTAGGTAAACGCAACAATTTCTGAGCGCTTTAATGTCACAACTAAGGGAAACCTCTTTAGTAGTTCAAGAGCTGCTTTGAAGTTTGACAGTTTCACAAAAAATATTGATCTTATATACAATTTTTTATGCACACTTTGGTGAAAGCAACCGAACTTTGAGGGGGCGCAACGATCTTGAAAAACGTTTTTCGATCGAAAAGGTTTGGTACTACATGGGATACACGAAAAGGGTGCAAATTTCATCGGCAGAATCTGTGATGCTCAAGTGCCACGTCTGGGACACTTGGCATGGAATGATCTATGTACGAATATATATATATATATATATATATATATATATATATATATATATATATATATATATATATATATATATATATATATATATATATATATATATGCAAAAATTGCATGCTAGCTGTTTATCTACCAATTTTTGCATTTGCCATTAGTGCTCTTTGTTGAAATTTTCTGCCCCTTGTAGCTGTACTTCACACAATAAACGTTTTTCTCATACACTGTGTACCTCAGAAAATCACGTAGCCTAGTGAAACGCGGAGCACAATCTATCAAGCGTTAATTCAATCAGCCAATAACTTGGCCAGTCGTACTCTGTGTACGAATGCATATCCAAATCTCAAAGCATAACATCGTACAATTTCCTTTTTTAAGAATGAAAGAACAAAATATTTATTCAATCAATCAAATATTTAATTATCAATCAACTGGCTGTTCATTTACTTGTTTTGTACGAAAGCGCATATACGACAGTGAACATAATCACGCACGATGCGTTATTTTCCAGATACCCTGGACACTGCACAACCATACCTGGTCTTCCGTTTCGCCTACGCTGGCGTTCCTCTGACTCAAGCTAAGGTGAGGATGATTACGAGAACGACCTTGAGGTCTACCTGAAACTGAAACAAAAAAATGTGTTCTGAATAATTTAAGAACGCTTTAGAGTCCTACACGTGCTTCACTATGGGAATTAAATCGCTGTTCCCACACTCATTCAAAAAAAGGAATACTGGAGCTTACCTACTTTCCTGTCCACAAGATTATTAAGTTGTGTACGCAACGTGCATATGTTCTTTAGGTTTCGTTATTTGTTGCTTTGTGACTTTTCTCTTAATATTGTGAAACTACACATCTTGTTCACCTATAGTATGGAGCTGCGTTTACATATATTTCAACAATGCATGACGTTATTCCTGTTCTTCCGTGCTCCGAGCGTGCATTGGACTGACTGGGGTTCGTCAGACAGAGCGCATGAGTCTGTTGCCTATTTATTCAACACACTTCTTGTCTGAAATTTTGTAGCCGTAGGCTGTGTTTAGAACAAAGGGTCGACGATTTAGAGTACTATGTACTCTACTATGGAAGAGCAATCAAACGTCCCAGTCTCAAGATGATGATGATTGATACGCGGGGTTCAACGTCCCAAAACCACTGTATGTTTATGAGAGACGCCGTAGTGGAGGGCTCCGGAAATTTCGACCACCTGGGTTTTTTTAACGCGCACCCAAGTTTGAGCACACAGTTTCAAGATCAGGGCAACAGCGTGCTTTAGAAAAAGGCTTTAACGATTTAGAGTACTTGGTACTCTACTATGGAAGAGCATAAAGCCATTCCGTGGGCCTCGCATTTCATGAGGCGATGCCGATGAAAATTGCACCGAGTAGGCGAACATAGTGTTTAGAACAAATGTTCGACAATTCAGAGTACGATGTACTCCACCATGGGAGAGCTTTTAGCTGTCTCGATATTATCAACTGTAATATTATCTAGTCTGTGTTTAGATAAAGTGCTTAACGATTTAGAGTACTCGATACTCTACTAAGGGAGAGCATAAAGCCTGTTTTAGATAAATTTATTGTCACAGACGTCAATAGCGTTTCAACAGAATGTTTTCTTCATAGACATACAATAACGATGATATAAGATGACGTGGATAGAGCTTGTACATGCGATGGTTCACACAAACACAGCCACACAAAAATGTGTCACGAAAGAATGGATGCACATATGAATATTGCAAGGTAAACAATAGGCACGAATAGTTTCAGTTTCAGTTCAGTTTCAGTTTTATTGAGCGTTTTCTTCACAGAGTTGCGAAAAAGAAAACGCAAGGATAAGAGCAAAAAGCTGCTATGTGAATATGTGCAGAACATGAATATGTGCAGTTCGCATATTTCCATGTTGGCATATCATTTCTGCCGTCGCATCGCACATCAGTCTGTGACAGACAGTCAGAAGCGGCGGCCCGCTGCATCCGCCTCGCTGCGGTTGTGCGTGTATACCAATACCAGGCCGGCCGAATACCGGGCCGGTTGCGCCTACCAATACCAGCCTACCAATACCAGGCCGGCCGAAAGACAATTATCACTCGTCCGTCACAGACCGACACAAAAGGGCAAGACCAGTGCCGAAGGAATTCTTCTTCACCGAGGAAGAAGAGCTCCTCTGTCAAAGCAAACAGCAGCTCCGAGTAATATCGCTTGAGGATCGGGAAGAGCGAGCGGCGGCCCACGGCAATCGCCTCGCAGCGGTTGCGCCAGGGGCAGAAAGAACCGTCAAAAATGACAAGACAAGCGAAGCGGCCTCGAGAACAACGCCCAGAAGAAACGAAGCGTTGTAGATGCAGCGAAATCCCGCATGTACAGCGCTCCAAAAAACAGGAGAAATGACACAATGCCTCAGAAAATGCTGATTTGCTTCCTGAAGGGAGCAGTTCAGGCATGTTGCTGACTGGACCATTCTCCTCCTTTTGAGGCGGTCGAGAGTGGGAAGCACACCCCATCCCAGGCACCACATGAAGTCTTGGAGGTGTCTAGGCAGAAAAGAAGCCGTTAGCCTGCGCCAAGACACCCGACTAGAGCGAGCATGGCGGGCTAGGGAACCAAGGGAAGCAACAAAGCAGCAGTTGTCTCAACTATATTATGATTCAACACATCTATGCCAGGACAGGTCGACTGGGCATGGCGAAAAAATGCAACAGTTGTTGCATAAAATGAAGGAAGTGTTATTGACTGTGGCCCCCTGTTAAGGTGCACATTAGGCATCAAATGCCTAAGTTGAGTACCCAGAAAGTAATGTGCAGGGGTTCGTGCAGGAGATTCATCCCCTTGCACTAGGCGCAAAAGGAACGCAGTGCCAGCTGCCGACAGCGTATGGACACTGAAGGGAAAGCAAAGCCTCCTTCATAACGCTGCTGTCCCAGTGCGGCCTAACCAAAAAAAAAAAAGGAACACAAAGCCGACTGCAGTGATCGCGAGTGTTTAGAAAAGGTTGTTAACGATTTAGAGTACGATTTACTCTACTATGGGAGAGCATAAAGCCGTCCCGGTGCGAGTTCACACTCCAGCAATGTATGTTTAGTGTTTAGAAAGAGGGTTTAACGATTTAGAGTACTATGCACTTTACTATGGGGGAGCATATAGCCGTCCCGTTACGCTTGGCGCTATGTAGGAACCATCGAATTATGCTGACGCCATTGAGAAGACAGAAGGAACATAGAGTGACTGATGTCGAACAGAAAATCCTCCACCAAGTACCAAAGCCATCCGACTGAATAACGCAGCCTGTCATAGCAGCCGTGAAGTGAGACGAAAGAAAATTTGTGCGCCGAAACAGTGGGGTACACCAATGCGGGTCTTGCGGATTGCCTCTTCATAACAGCGTATTCCCCTTTATTGAAAACAATGGAATTTAGCTCGAAAGCATAACTACATACAAAAACCGCTCGTTACTTCGACACTTGAGCATTGAAATACACATCGCAATATTTCGTTCATTCGCAGTGAGAGACAAACGTAAGCCGGGTTTAGACTACGGTCGCATCTGTCACGAGTGTCGTACCACGTATGTTCCCATTGATCTTTTCAGTACGATACGTTTCTAGAAGGAATAGTCTTTCTTGAGAAACTTTAACGCAGAAATCTTGGTCCGTCTGTCCGTCCATCCGTCCGTCTGTCCATCCGTCTGTCCGTCAGTCCGTCCGTCTGTCTGTCCTGCTTTTCTGTGTGACACCCGACTCAGTAGAATGACAAAAGTTTAACCCTTTCCTTAACAACCAGTCATCTTGATCTGGTTTCTGCATTCATACATGCTGACAATGTCAATCTGAAAGCGAAAAATTGGGGGACCCTTAAGCTTCGCCTGTAGGAATTGAACGCGAATGCGAAATCCAGCCCCTAGTGCACCCTTCAACTGCTAAGTGCATACTTATTCATATGTTTAGTTACATACACACGCACGCACACAAACACGCACACAGTAGATTGGACCAGCGTGCGCTATTATCACAAAATGGGCTCGTTTTCGTCGTGACACCTGTTGAACAAAATGCGTTAAAGGGGCCCTGAAACATTTTTTCATGTAACCATAGAATGGATTCTCTAGAAGAGCTTATTACCTCACGAATTCAACGCCGCGAAAATTTTAAGAATCCGTCCAGTGCGAGTGGAGTTACAAAGGTTTCTCGCATGCTGCAATTGCATTATCTCTTCTCTCGTCCCGAAGAAAGCGCTGGAAGCTAAGCAGGGAGTGGTGGCAGGGCGCTTTTCTCTTCACTTCTCCCTCTTAAGAACCTCTATAGGGCAAAAAAACTACCGCGCCTCGTGACCTTGAGCACTTTTTTTTTTCTTCGAATGCGCGGTTTTTTTCAGTGATAGCGCGCGTACGCGTGGACAAGTAGCGGCCTCCCGCGGCTATCTCGGTAACTTGATTTTTCGGTCACAGACGCACAGACAATTTTTGGCTCACAACCAACGGGGCCGACGCCGGCAGCGGGTTTTCTGCGACACGAGCCATTTAACGCTATTGCGTTAATATTACACATATTTGAGGAGCAACATCAATACATAAGTTACAGGCAGTCTGTATTTAGGAGCTTGGTCCTTTTGCTCGGGGGTTGTCTCTCGTCGTTGCGCCAGTGTTTACACTAGTGCTCATTGTTCCCGCTAGAGGCGCAGCTGTACACGTCGCTTGTAGAGCGCTCACTACATGGCGCGCCACTGCTCAGGTGATGCTCGTTCCACTCTCCGCGCGTGCTCCAATTTGGTAGGAGACTGCTAGGTGGTCGCACCTATATGTAGCACTCGCTCTCGGCACGCTTTTTTTCTCTTTCGCCGCACATCACTCAGTGCGCGCCAATAGCGCTACGCACTATCAACACCGTAGAAGTCACGGTTGTGGCGCAGAGGGCTCGTAATGCGGCTGCAGCGCGGGCTCGCCGTCAGGACCCTTCTCTAACTTTCCACTACATCCTATAATTTAATATACTCTGGCTTTGTACTTTACGGTTCACAAAGTCATTATACTAAAAGGCAAACGTTCCTCCGAGCTTGTGGTCCGTAAATAAGCTCTTGAACAAAATGAATATATTGCATCAGTATGTAAATATCTAAATATAGTACATTTGCAAGGGAGTTTAATAGCGACGCCAGGTAGTAGGCAGGCAGCCGGTACGGACAGAAATGCTCGAGCAGTCCAGCGTCTACAGCTCGTGCACACACTCGCGCTTCGCACTCCGAGAGAGATGGTCCCACTAGTCAGTGCCTTGCGAATTCCCCACTACACATTGATATGTAAATAATAAACATTGTGTATATAACGTGTATATACAATCGCACCACAACTACTTTCGTGTCGCGTCTTCATATGATGATGATTGAGCATATGTACAGAGGATTCACGATTTACCAGATTTAACCTCTGGAGCAAGCTTACTCATTATCATTCACTTCGTGGATATGCAGGAATTTTTTTTATTTAGAAAATGCACGCTTACGTAATTCTAAAGAATTAACTGTTTATTTCTTTGCGCTGACAATGCGACGCCATCAACAAAAAAGTGGTTGTTTCCTACGCTTCGCTAAAAAAAATCAAGGTTTTAGTTAAAATTGAAGCCTAAAACGAGCCGGTGCTGTCACCAAGGAGGTTTTTAAAAACTTGATAGTCCCCAACCGGTGGATCTGCGTTCTAAAAACTTTTTATTCCTTCACAATACTGTCAGATGGCACCATATCTTACGTAGCGTCTTCAGACAGAAGACTATCGTTTTTCGACATCCTTTGCGGCAAAGCACGGAGATACGTGACCATTTTTTTACGGCGTGCTGATCACCCTCTGAATGTGCGTTGAGTCCTCACTGCAGCTGCTACAGCTTACCCAGGCTTATTCACGTTTTAAATGCGTAAGCATTTCTTAGTCGGGCTATGACAGGCATCCGGCGTTGTCCGCGCGCCGGCAGGTGTCTCACTCCCTCTCCCATAGCAACAGCTGCGGGCCCGTGCGCTTATACTCACTCCTATAGCAACCGGAGCATGTGGTGCGAGAGAGCGTAGGAGAGGGTAGGTGTATGCTTCGCCGCTCCTCTCTCCTTCTCTCACTCTCTCTCCTGCGTACTCTCCACTTTCCCGTCCGCTCACGCCTCGCTGTCGACCGTTCGCTGGCTGGGCATCTGGAAATGTGTGCTCGAGACGCCGCTCTGAAACGCCGAGCAGAGAACGCTGTTTGTTCTGTTCACTTCATAGTATTAACCGTGCACGCTAGCTACTAGAGCGCTTCTCGCGGCAGAAAAAGCCACGTGCGGCGAACGGAGCTATTGGGTGCAAGGTGTAAGAAAAAAACAAAGAAACCATTTCTTTTTTAACGCCGGGATCTCACTGCGAAAGGCCGTTAAGGACGCTACGCAATTCGTTCTCGCATTTCCTCATGCTTCTTTTCGGGGAAGTGGGGACTTTTTTTTTTGTTATGGCTGAGCTGGTTGGGCCAAAGGTGAAACATGACGTGCGCTCGTACTAACGCACGTCGCGTCTACCCACTAGTTCGGCAAACCAACTGCACAGATACGCTACTGCGTGGCTTTCAAGACGCAGAATCCGGAGAGGCAGAAAAATCCGCGAAAGAAAAGTGAGAACCGAAACTTTTTTTGCGCATTTGTTGTACGTAACGGTCGCATCAGCAGTTGCAAAAGTCGCGGATCCACCACCATTTACGCCCCAAACGTTACATAACTTACTCTATAACAACGTCTGAACAAGCTCATTACGTTGATTGCGTTTACGCTTACTATCCCTAGCGAGGATCAGTACGTAGCGCACGTAGTCTAAACATGGCCTTAATAGCTTCAGGTTAAGTAGGCCTAGTGACGCGTAACGCGAGTGACACAAAAAGATCCACGCTTGTTGTCACAACCAAATAGCATCATCGTGACGTCACAGATCGCCTTAACTGATGAAGCCATCATGACAACATATGTAATGACGTCGTCACAAGCCATCGTCAAGTTGTCAAATGTGGACCGATCATGGAGGCAATGCGAAATTGGGTGACTTGCAGAAGGCTTGAAACGTCTTCGACCTTGGAGGCCGGGCATTAGCACATTAGTTGCAGAAAACTTTTGGAGAGAAGGCGGGGGGGGGGGGGGGGATCTACCCGTCGAGTGAGCAAAAATAGAAAGTGATAGTGTTCTTAGAATCGCCTGAGGCAATCGCAGAGTTTATGCCTACATCAAAATTTTTAAACCAAGTAGCGTTGTTTACTGTCTGAACGACTCATCATGTGTCGTCTCCCGCCCCCCCCCCCTCCCTCCGTTTTCTATACGCCGTCTACGCAGCTGGACAACGCTCTGCAGCTTCGCAGCATCCTCCAGCAGGTGGCGCTCTCTCTGGCAGTGGCTGAGGCGGCGCTGCAGTTCGAACACCGAGACTTGAGCCTCAACCACGTGCTCGTGGACGAGACGAGCTTCCAGCTGTACCAGTTCTGCATGGGCGGCAAGAACGTGTTCATCAACAGCTGGGGCGTGCGAGCCACCATCATCGACTTCGCAGCGGCGCGCATCAGGAACGCCAGCAGTGAGAGCTTCCAATATCGATTGCACATCAGCGCGATTCACGCATCGAGTCACTTTGTGTCTGACTGAGTTTAGATTATTAAGGAAAATTATCGAGTAAAAAAACAAACTTTAGAAACACGACAGAGCCCATCCCATTAGGGCATATCGCGTGTCGTAAAGGTGTAGCGTGCCCCGCCCCGGAATGCCCCCCCTCCCCCCCAAAAAAAGCATGTACACACAAGCACACTTGGAACTCTCATTTAGTTTAGGCACGCTTCTTTTTCCCCTTGTTTTTAGCAGGTGAGGAAGCAAAACTATCAACTTATAAGCAGATGTAGAAAGTTCAGGTATAAAGCAGGGAGGTTAACCATAATAAAAAAAATTTGGTTCTGCTCACAGTAATACTCGTAGCAGTTCATTTTCTTGTATTACTAGGAGTTCACTCGTATTACTACTTGTATTAAATGAAGCACGAGTAAACAGTAACATTCGTAGTGACTCGGTCTAAGGAAAGCTTATGAACAACATTCGTAGTCAAGTTCAATGTCAGTGTTGAGTTGTGCGTTAACTTTTGTGCACGCGTGCGTGCGTTTGTTCTTGGTTACACCAAAAAGGTCACGCTTAACATGTGGCATACATGACTGCGTGTTTATTGTTCAATAAACGTCAACGATCATTGTGCCTGTGTTTGTTTTTTCGCAGCCGGTCACATCGTGTTTTCAAACCTGAACCAATCTCACCCCTGCGAATCCAGGCATTCGAATGTGTACTCCATCTACAAGGAGATCGGAATCATCACAAAGTAAGCGCGAATTCTTTTTTTTTAGGCTGATTGAAGGAAAACTCGATCGGGTGCTCGAATGCGTGTAGTTTAGCGCAGCGTAAATTTAACCAAGAAATACTGCGCCGAATAGAAAGCGCATCGTCTTATTCTCGGTATCCTTGGTAGTCGTCGTTTCCGCCCATTTTCACGTCGTGTGCATCGTTACCGATTTCGAAACGTCGTCCCATGAAAACGTACGAATGTTACTGCGTAAAGCGTCCTACCCCACACTAATGTGTCACTATGTGGGCCGGCTCTAGCCTCATACAGCTGTAGCCTCGTCGGACTGTCTTCATAAAATGCTCAATGTTTTACAACGTAATTTTTAGTAATCATCTACAGTTTACACTACAGCGTACACCGCACACTGCTAAATTTTAGTGAATTACGACCGTACTAGAGGGTACCGAAACGTACCAGTGTAGCGTGTGCTAGAAAGTACCACACACAGATACATTCTAGTAGACTGCGTAGCACTGGAAGACACAGGAATGTACCAGTGAAGGGTAATCGAGATCGTACCACTCAAATATTCTCGATCATTTCAGTGTACATTACAGTGTAAAGTAGATCACATAACACTGGAATGCTCCAGAATGCACGTGTATTATATACTCGGATATTGAACACATGCTGGAACAATCCACACTGATACATTCTAATAAGTCGCGACGCAATAGACTGTACGGCTGGATCATCCGGTGTACGTTGTCGTCCTTTATGAAAGGGAACGCCTGAGCGCACGGTGTCCGCTCTGCGGCGGCTGCCTACAGAACTATCATCAACTGACAGCAAAAGACGTTGGCTTTCGGCGTCATCTATTCGCAATCAAAACAACGAGTTATGCATTATAGTGTAGGCAGCCGTTGTAGAGAGCAGGTCATGCGATCGCGTGTCCCCTTTCATAAAGAACTGCAGCGTACATTACAGTGAAATGTACATTGCATAGCACTTGAATGCTCCATAATGTACAGAGCTATGCCCTAAAGTTTCTAGGCCACGCTCCCATAAAAATACATGGGATAATGGCCTGGGAACTTTTTATCCCCCCCCCTGTACGTGTATTGTATACTTGAATGTTGGACACATGCTTTCAAACTGTACACTGATGCATTTTAATAAGTCGCGATGCACTAGTAGGTACAACTGGATCAGTCGGTATACGAACAGAATGTCCACGTAGTGCACGCTCGAATACTCCACGCACACGCACACGCTAGCTTACTCTACACTGGTACATTCTAATAGATGGCAATCTAGTGGAATGTACCACATGAGTCTGTTGGTATACGAACGCGTCTGTGACAGCTGGCCCAAC
This sequence comes from Rhipicephalus microplus, assembly GCF_043290135.1. NCBI lineage: Eukaryota > Metazoa > Arthropoda > Arachnida > Ixodida > Ixodidae > Rhipicephalus > Rhipicephalus microplus. Next base: position 22,466,626 of record NC_134708.1, on the reverse strand, counting down.
TCGCCAACCTCGCTTCTTCTTGCTTCCAGGGGCAACTGGGCCGGCTACTACCCGAGGACAAACGTGGCCTGCCTTGCGCACCTGACAAACCAGCTCTACCAGGCGTACCAGAGCAAGTTCCACAAACTCGGCGACCGCAAGGAGGCCGAGGCGTGGAATGAGATTCACACCTGGAGGCTCGCGCTGCCGGAGTACCGATCGGTGTCTGACTTCGTCGCTGCAAAGTTTTGAAGTCGAGAGACTCGTCAGACTTCTGTCTTACTTTCTTTACCGTGCTTTTTTCCATCTACTTCTTCTTGTATGTTTCTTTTTCAAATAAAATCTTCAGTTTTTTTTTTTTTGAAAAAAAAACCAAACGTTCGTGTTTCGTGTTGGTGTGACGTTTAACTTCGTCGCTGCAAAGTTTTGAAGTCGAGAGACTCGTCAGGCTTCTGTCTTACTTTTTTTACCGTGTTTTCTTCCATCTACTTCTTCTTGTGTGTTTCTTTTTCAAATAAAATCTTCAGTTTCTTTTTTGAAAAAAACCAAACGTTCGTGTTGGTGTGACATATTTGCAAACACAGCGCTGGAAAGACCATGTGAGCGCTGTGACCATGTGAGCGCTGTGACCATGTGAGACAAAGTTTTTCTGGGTGTTTGATAAGTTTAAACCTCTCCCCTCCCCCAACTCTCCCAAATCGGTCCCTGCTTGTATGCACCACGATGCTTGTGTCAAGCCACGAAGAACTTGATCGTTCGTGCAGCGTTTACAGAATCGAATGACATCCGAAGGCACTCGAGCATGCCAAAAGGTGGTGTTTTGCTGTCTTTGGTACGTCAGAAGGCTCCACATACGTACTACATATAATTTGAATAGAAGCGCACACCCGAATGTACCAGGAAAAGGGGGGTACGTACGCCAAACGCCCTTACTTCCTTCGCATGTAAACTCTTTGCTATGCCTCTTCTAGAGAGTACCAGGCGGATGACGTGCTGTATTGAAAAAAATAATGAGTGGACCTAAACGCCGGTTCTCGTGGCTATTCAGTTGTATCTCTTCAGATAAATACTTGTTTGTCGTTCGGTTCCCCCCAAAACACTAATGAGATAAGTGGAGATGTGTTAACTAAAGTGGCGATGTTTGTAATAATGATAGACCATTTGAATATCTATGCATTGACATTTTCAGAATAACAAAAAAAACACACTCCGGTGAAGTTTGCCAGGAGCAAAATAAACTGCCCCGCCGCGGTGGTCAACTGGCTAAGGTAGTCGGCTGCTGACCTGCAGGTCGCGAGATCGAATACCGGCTACGGCGGCTGCATTTTCGATGGAGGCGAAAATGCTGTAGGCCCGTGTGCTCAGATTTGGGTGCACGTTAAAGAACCTCAGGTGGTCAGAATTTACGGAGCCTTCCACTACGGCGTCTCTCATAATCATATGGTGGTTTTTGGACGTTAAACCCTATATATCATTCAATCAGCATGCCTGACGAAGCCGCCTGCAAGATCAATCACCAGAAGTTCGTGACGTTATAGATTGGCAGCGGCAATATAGTACTTAGTACGTACTGATGAGCTAATCCATAAGCCATGATTTTGGAAGCAGCGACGCATAGAAGGACTCAAAACACGCACGCATAAAAGGACGCAAAAACAAGTGCTGCGTTTGCGTCTAATGATGTGAGCATCTTTTGCGTCCTTCTGTGGGCTGCTTCTACGAGATTAACGTGTTTCCGCAAACACGGGCGCATATAGACACACTAAGGTGCGCATGCGATCAGCACATTACATTAGTTGTAGGATACAATGCTGCGCATTCAAAAACAAAAAAAAACTGTATAACTAGGTGATCATGCACAAGCCCAACACATATTATTCACAGACTGCACGCTCATTACTGAACATAGGTGGCGCGCCAAGAAGACACGGAAAAAGTGTCACTACCTCCCCCCCCCCTTACCCCACCTCTTCGCTTGCCCTTCCCTCTTGCCACCCACCCCGAGAATAAAGATAGCTAAACCGCAGTGCATACAATTCTGCGTCCCTGTCCTCCCACACGAAGGACCTCACACGACGTAGACTTCAGCACTCCCCCCCCCCCCCTCCTTCAGTTAAACATCCTTCTGCTGTCCCTGGACCTGAATCAGCCATAAATTAACGAGGTTCACCACTAAAAATGAACTACTCATACTTTAACTTTCTTTAGCGCGCACAAAACAAGAAATAGATAGACGAGCGAGCATAAACTACTCGTACAGTGATCAAATTTTGTCGTCTGCTACGAAGGTATGCCACAGGGAACAGCGCCGTCTGGCCTTTCGCGGTCGCGCTCTACTGAACACGTGCCGTCGTATTCAATAGATGGCGCGCATTTCCCAGAGTGATTGATCAATAGACGGCGGATGTTTTGTTCGCGACGCAGACTTTTCCGAATTTATGCATCGAGCTGATGTAAAATAAACCGGTGTCTTCCGTGCGCTAGAGTGAAAATCGGCAATATTCAGGCCCGCAGGGCCGTGCGACGTCAGAACTGCCCCTCCTCCCCTTGTCACCTCTTATTTGAAGGCCAATATTCCGATAATGAGTTCTCGCATGCAACCTATGCTTAGGAATTGCAACTTTCTGACATGTAGGCTAAAAATAAACGCCAATTCTATACTTCGATTTTGTCTTTTTTTGTGTGTGTGCTTTACATTTCTCATTTGACCGAAGTCTTCATTCTGCCTGCAACCATTCACCGCCTAGCGGCCCCGGCACGGCGTCAGCGCCCCTCCCCTTGTCAGTGTCCATCTGAAGACCAACATGACCTTTTTACCTCAATTTGGGTTCGCGCTTGTAACCTACGTGTGTAGAATTGCAAGTTTGTGGCATGCGTGCAAGAGATAGACCGGGTTTCTATTCAAACTTTCCACAATACCACCAATACGACATTTTTTTTTCCTTTGTCATCAATGCCTGCCCCACCAATCTTGACAAATAAAAAAAACGATCTACTACGATCGCGAAGCTTCTCGAAACACTGAGGTGCGGTCTGTGTTGCGCATTGCTTACAGTCCTTGTGAGTGTAAACCAAATATAGCGAAATTGAAACAAGAAATACGTTTGGCATTATTATCGGTTGAGTTCAGGACTGTTATACGAAATTAGTAATAATATACACAATTTAGATATTAAGAAAAAAATAGGCACCGCTATAATATTAGTATACGCAATTCGGAAACAAATCCACACCGCTATAAAACAAAACAGAGAGAGTTCTTGATTGCCGCCAAAACCGGTTTGAATACTGGCGTACAGTGTATGTAATTCTTTAACAGCCTTTTTAAACCATATTCAGTTAATTTAGTCTTGATTTATTTGGGTTATCTTCAGCAGAACTTAGATCAATATTTGCAGAAGAAAGTTAATTGGATTCATCCTGGCGTTGTATATTTTTGCGTGCTTCTCTCTTTTTTTTTTTTTTGCAGGCTATTGCGCATTACTTTTATTCTGCGCTAATGACAGATGTGCTTTTGCTTGTTAATTCAATATCTTTTTTTGTTGTTCGCCACACACCATATTTGACAATGAGCTGCTGACTAGTCAAACCACCTACTATTGCTCACTATATAATCGGTAGCTTTTTCTGTGTCATCCATCCTGTTTTGTTGTCCTCCTGTGCGCAATTTGTGCATGGTAGAAATATAGATTTAATTTGATATAGTTATTGTCAACAATGGCAACTTCACGTAGGCAGCCATGTTTCGACGTGTTTCGAGAGTCATGATCCCTTACATTCGGTCAAGGGTCATTTTGTTCACGCACTCTTATCAGCAGGTTGTAAATAATCTGTGAATACACTACTCGAGTAATCTCTCAAATATCTCCCCCTCAGTCACGTTCTTGTTGACAATGATAATTCTACAAGATAACCAAAGGCTTGCTGGACTATGCCATGCCGAAGACTCGGCACATTCGCTCACCAGACAATCTTCCGTGAAGGCCTGAATATTTCCCTTTCCCCTTTTCATTGTTACGCCTTTGTTCACCGGTAGTCATTAAGTAGGAATGAGTGAACTCTTACTTGAGGGAAAGCTCCTCCCGCACATTCTCAGTTTGTGCGTATATGCGCGTACACACACAAAAAGAAGCATTCGAACACGCCAATTTAAGGAGTGGCATCATGCCCCTTAGACCCCTCTAAAAATGACGAGTCACTTGTGAAACCCCCACGAGTTCCCCATCAGTAATGGCGCAGCCATGACTGTGGGTTGGGGGTGCAGACCTCTCTCCACCGAAATGTTTAAATTTCGCGTATGGATATAGTATACACGCAGACGTATACAAATGCACGCAAAAACACACACAAAAGGTACACTTGAACCCCCTAACCTTTTCCTAGCTACGCTACTGCACTTCACATCTGATACCATCCGTTTTGAGGACACCGGACGCTGGGATTACCCCCCCCCCCTTTTTAGTTAGCCATATAAATGACATTTTGGCCACAACTCTTGGAGCGAAATAACTCGACTTCCGCACAGTCAGCACCAGTAGCCTCCTCTTGCGATTCCCGCAGGACCTCTCGATCTGGTTCTTTCGTAAGTCAAAAGATGGCGCTTCCACCACCACACATTAGGAACGGTCCTGGAATGTAATGTCGCTTTAGGGACAGGGAGGGCAAAATAGACTTCAAGAGGGTAGGCTTAACTAGAAGGAGGTTATCTGATTGGTGGCTAAAGTGAAGGCACGAGTGAGAATTGAGCCCTTCGCTGCAGAATACGGGTCATCAACCTCACTATTTAAAGGGAAAAAAAAAAGATTAATCTAATGGTTAGTTCACTTATTACGGCTAGGTGGCGTTAGCCGCCGCCCAATCTAAAGGGTACAGCCACATCTATCCATCCATTATCCTTTCGTTTCTCAGTGGAGAGGAAAGGGGAGGGGGGCTCTTGACCCTGTGCACTCACGTACACACACGAAAGCTGGGGGCGGGTACTTTCAAAAGAGAAGCTTTTTATCTGATAGCGGCGTAAAACAATCCGCGTAGGGTCTCCCACCTCCTTATCGGACGTGGTCCCGACAAGGTTCGCCGGCGTGGCCCCGCGTGTGCAAGGTGCACGCTCGCCTCCTGTCAGTGTGGAACACTCGCCCCACAAAGTGTCTCCTTGTGCTTCGAGTGCGCGAAGAAGACTTGCGGCGCGGGAACGCCTCCACGCAGAACGCCAGTCGTGTTTATGGCAGCACTTCCCGATGCCGAGTGACGAGTGAGTACATAGGCAACAACCAGGAAGAGTCGAAATCTATTTTGTACGCGCGATGTGGTTGATGCAGTTTCTTCGGCTCTTCGTGCAACGCGAGTGGTACTAATAATACCGGCGAAATCAGGTTTCTAAATCGGGTTTGTACTAATACCGGCGAAATCGGGTTTCTAATACCGGCGAAATCGGAATTTTTTTCGGCGAAATCGGGTTTCACACATAATATGAGTAGCCACACGCTAGCTCGGTGGTTAAAGCGACTCTTGCAAGCCTGAACGTGAAGCTGTTGGTAAATGTTAAGTTAGTTAAGAAAGTGCCACCAATTGCGAGAGTTTTGGTTCGCCAATTTTTTTCTCTCTAGGTAAGCGCCACTTTGCAGCGTTGGTCTCATTGTTTAGTGCAAACGACGTGCTGCGACTCGTATTCAGCGCGGCTGTACGTGTCAAAAGATGCAGAATTGTGGTTTCGCCTTGTCTTGCCTCCTGAGGTGCAGTGTCTATATACATGGACTCAACTTTTTTTTTTTTGCAACGTTCTTCCGGCTAGTGGCAAAGAAAAGGAAAGATACAATGAGCAATGGACGAACTGAATGTGTATAGAAACATCGTTTAACGATTAAGAGCCCTTGGTACTCCACTAAGGGAGAGCAGAAAGGCGTCCGTTCTGCATAATCACTGCGTTTCCTCCATTATTTTTTTATTGATATGATTAAAGCGTCTTGACTTAATCTCAGTAGGCTGTGTTCGGCTGCGCACGATCAATTTGGTGAAGACCCTGTGATGTGCATGGGTCGTTCGACGTCGAGGACCAACGTCAAACGTATTATGTCTTTTTTCTGATCAAAATGAATACAATCAAAAACAGAACGCACACGTATTATCAGCCTCATTTTTAAATCTAAATGCGGAGCAATGCAAAGTGCAGAGCAATAATTTTAATTGGCGTGCATTTAAATAATTACTAAATCCTTTACAAAACAAAGTAGCCCGTATTTTTTTCACTTTCGTTCAGAGAAATCGATATTGAGGGCTTTGGAATGCCCAAATGCTGTTAGAAAAAGAAATGTTATACAATTTAATTTAGAGTACGATGTACGTACTCCGCAATGGAAGAGCATCATGTTTAGAAAAAATGGTTGACAACTTGTAGCACTAGGTACTTTACTATGGGAGAACACTAAGCTAATTAGTGCACGAAGCGGTATCGTATAATTAATTCCCTCGTATTTAGTTAATGGTACAACCATTTATGACTTTTACTGACTTCGATGATACGCATCTTTCAGTTAAACATATGCGTTATTTTTTTTTATTCTTCCAAACACAGCAGTGTTTGGAAGAATAGGGAAACATGTAACGCTGATAGGGAAACATGTAATTTGGAGCACATGCTCTGGCGGTGCCCCTCGTTATGTACGGATAAGGACCTCACTGATTTGTGGGTGAAGGGGCCAGTCAAGCTGTGAAATGCAGCTTTTTTCCCTTCACACTAACCACGTATACATTGTATTTTCGTGTACTTGTCACGTGGTTGAATAAACTGAAACTCAAACTGAGCGGAAATGGGGTTCGGCCCTCAAGAGCTCGGAATATTAGCATAAAATTTGGGCTGTACAGAGAGCCTGCGATGCGGCGGTTAGGTTAGGTCTAGCTGTCCCCACGTGTGAGAGGCCCGCGGTGCCGTCCTATTTGGGGTGGCACTTCTCCGGATCTTCAAATTATGTTCTTCGTACCGTACCACACAACGCCGTACTATTTCCTTTTCTATGATGTTTCCTCGAAGTCAGCAAAGCACTTTATAAATGCACTATAATGTATAAATTTACACTTATGAGTCTGTTTTTCTTTATTTTTATCTGTGGCAATATTTAGTTGAAGATTACCTGGTATTTTTTCACCTATTCAGTGTAAAGCAATAAAATTATATCAACATTACCGTCAAACATACGAGCAGCCGGGTTACTGTGGTGTCAGCCATGGTCGATAATGTTTTATTTCTCAGTAAGCGAGATTTACCCAAATGATTCCCCCTTCCCCAGTTTTGTTTAGAGCTGAAGAGGACTTAAATAAACCTCCATTGTAATATGATGTCAGTTAATTATTGATAGTCCTCTTCGATTTTATGAATCTACAAATAATCGATTGCTTTTTTTTTCATTCAATAACGCTCAGTGTAATCCAATTACCTCCTGAGCAATCAATTACGTGAAATCAGTTGAATTATTCGCAAAAAAATATAATGAGAGTCGCAAGCACAGGATAACGAATTTCGCGGCGACTAAAGTAGAACGCCCGCGATAGATACCACTATCAGCTTCGTCGTTCAAAGTTCTCAATGGCTAAACAGGGCACAGCGTAATTATTTCGATCATATATCGTGCGCAGGGTTTTTCAATGGTTGGAGAGGAGTTCGAACTCTTACCCCTCTTCCTGCCGATTGCGAAAGCAATTAAGAGTCGCAAAGGATGCATAAATGAACGGAAATGAAGCGATGACTTGCTTGTTGCAACGGACTGTACGTGGTAGAACTCGCTGTTGGGCTAGTTGGTGCACGTCTTGATTAAATATTCAACGTGTATATTAGCCTGTTTCCTCAAAGAATAAATAGTTGTATATTAGTGCCCGTGGTGTCTATATTAGTTTTTTTTTTTTGTTCTTTCAGCGCGACGTTGGATATTTAAGCAGTACTGTATGTGGTCCACAGCGTTTCCCGCGTGCTATTTCTTTTTCTAAAATATTTCCTCGAAGTCAGCAAACCACTTTATAAATGCACTATAAGTGTAAACTTATACTTATAGGTCTGTTTTTTCTTTATTTTTTATCTGTGTTACTTTTTAGTTGAAGATTATTTGGTATTTTATCACCTATTCAACGTAGAGCGATAAAATTATATCGATATTACCGTCACACGTGGAAAGACTGCCTGGCTAAACTGCACGCGCGCTCTCACAGTCTGGTCCGGCCATGTTTCCGCTTTACCCGCAGAAAACCGCGGTCTGAATACAGTATACACGTTTTGACAAGCAAGCATCGCTTCTGAATTCGGTCGACTGCTTTTCACGGGTAGAAGTAAAAAGAAAAACGCAACAGGGCTATAGACTGCGCGCGCCGTCTATAGCCCGACCATGGCTGAAAGTCAACACATCTTGGAATGCAACACAAGGACTTCGCACCCTCGTTGCTCGACAAACACCTACTCGGTCACAACTCTTCCCCACTAAATAATGACGGAACAGATCGCATGAAGCAAACGCGTACGGCAGACATGGCAGCAGCCCCTTCAAGGTACGAGTTAGATGAAAGGGAAGGGGGGGGGGGTGTAGGTAGGTACCCCATAGCCGCCATGTAGCTCAAGCGTCCCCCCCGAGCGACGTAAGCCTCGCCGTGCCGTAGCACAACTGCGAAGAGCACTCGTACCTTTAACCCGGAGGTATCGGGCGAGGGGTGTACCGTGCACTTCAGAAGTGAGCCAATCTCCGGATACAACTCTCCTCTGCCTTTGAATCCGGTGGCCTCCGGCTGGCACCGGGACGGAATCGAACCCGGCACCTCCCACATTGGAAGCAAGGGGCGTCATTTATACCTTTTAGCACGTCTACGGTTCCGATGTTCATCTTAGTAACCCGCAACAGCTTGTACCACGTACAGTCGAAATAGTGATTATAAGGCACGATTGCAATGATCACTTTACCTTTTTCATTTGCCCTGCCGGGAGCCTATTTGCTCGAAAGAGCGAGCCCTTTCAAGAGCGCAACGCAGCCCATCGCAGAGCATCAAGGCTAACTTTCGCTCCAACAGGTCGCCGGTGCAGCGCTGCTAGACTCGATGACACGCGTTCCATGCTCAGCCACATCGGTCGCATTTTATAGGGGGAAGGGGGGGGGGACGCTTTTAAACGCCCCTCGCTTATCATTGCCATGCCTTAGGGGTAGTTTCGGCAAACATGCAAGCCCGCGGAATTTCGGTCGTCGCGGCAGCATGGCGGAAGTGCAAAGGCAATCTTGTCTGCGAAGTATTCGTGTCACTGTGCTCATGGAATGATAATGATAAGATTCAATTTGTGGAGCTGCGTAATGCGCATATTTTCAATTGTGCCGTTTTTTTTTTTCGTTCGTCTCACGTGGTCGTAATGTGTGAGCTCGAACACTTACATCACATTCAAAGCAACTTGCAAGGAGTGACCAAGTACGTATCGGCACATGACGTGCTATTCCCAGCAGTTGCGCAGGTCAGTCATTGTGAATCGAAGTGCCCAGCTGTCATACTTAAAGGGGTCATGAAACGATCGCTATAAAGCGACAATGCGAAGCCACCGGCGTCCACATGCACTAACTAGGTGACGTCATCATAAGCAATGCTTTGCCTATCGAGGAACGCGGAATTCTCCAGTACTTGCGAGTGCCTGCAACTGGGACACTCATCAGCGTCTTTGTCATACGCAATCGGCGCTAACTTGAACTCTGACGTCATATTAAGCAGCGTTCTTGTGGGACGCGGATCGCGCATGGCAGACGCCGATGAGCGCCTCTTGCGCGTGCTCGATATGCCGTAGACTTCCACGTTCCTCGATAAGCAAAGCGTCTTCTATGCAGGTACACTCAGGCTGATGACACAGTTAGCCTGCCGATGGTGCCGCATTGTCGTTGTAGAGCGGATGTTTCACGACCCCTTTAAACTTTTGATATAATGTTCCATTACGCGATTAACAGCACCCTTCCCCGAGTGAAGTGAGCATATCAAGAGAGCGTTCGGTGTCGCCTCCTACGTAAAATAGTTTGTATAGGCGACCCTAATTCTTTCTTTGTACTAGGTGTCAGTCGTGTTTAGCACTGGCACGCGCACCAGGGAGCTCGCCTGTCACGGTGCTTTGCTCGGGTTAACTTTCGTGTTTCGTCACGCTGCCAAAGTCGACCACGGAAGCCACACGCGCGGTTTAGATCTGCTCTACCAGGTGCCGCAACAATCGCAACTGCTCAAACGAAACCCGGCTGCTCTTTCAGTTAACTCATTCATTGAATTTTCATCAATTACACTAACGGTTAATCAGCTTTTGTCTTCATTTAGCTTGTGTTCTGATATCGTATGTATTCGATATAAATTTAACTGACCAAGATCCGCCGGCTTCATACAAGTTTTGTCTTTGAAAACAACTGGTAGCGGCTGCATTTTCGGTGAAGGTGAAAATATTTCACGCCCGTGTGCATAGATTTAAGTGCACGGTAAAGAATCCCAGGTGGTTCAAATTTCCGTAGCCCTCCACTACGGCATCTCTGATAATCACATCGTGGTTTCGGGACGTTAAATCCCAGATATTATTATACATATATCTTTCATGGGAAGTTTTCTGAGTTTTCGGAAAACCAAAGGCACTTTAAACAAAAAAGAAGCCTAATGTTGCCCGGACCACTAATGCCATCTATTTCCGCCACGTTGGAGGAGTGGTTATGTTGTCCGAAGGTCGTGGGTTCGATACCAGCCACGGCAGTCGCATTTAGGTGGAAGCGAAATAGTATACAGCCCATGCACGGTGCGACGACGCCAGTCAAAGAACAGTAGGTGGTCGAAATTTCCGGAGCCTTCTACAGCGGCGTACTTCATAATCATATCATGGGTTTTGAGACGTAAAATCCAACATCGTGTTATACCCGATTCCATATTCGAGAAATCGCACCGGGCCGCCCGCTACGATAATTCGATGACACGACACAGCGGTGTGATTTGCTGAAGATAGCAAATAAGCTATATACGATGGACACGTTATCTTCGTGATATAAGCAGAGGGCCAAACTGTCTTTGAGAGTGTGGTCTGCGTAGGCGTAAACAACGCCACGCCCGGGAACCGCGCCGATTCACTACGAAACGGCAACGCGAATTAACTCGTCACACTAAGGGCGACCGGCTATAACCGCGCGCCATGTGCAGAAAAGGTTGCCGAGCTTCGTGGACGTCCATGAAGGACGAGCCGGAAGGGCAGCAGCAGCAGCCCGAGGTGACCATCGACTTCTACAAGAAGCTTGTCGCCGTCGGTGATGGCGGCTGCGGAAAGACGTCCCTCATCAGCTCGTACATCACGGGCGTCTTCCCGGAGCAAGTGCGAGCCACCGTGTTCGACACCGTCATCACCGAGGTCACCGTCGGCAAGAAGAAGGTAGGCCTTTGCGACCTTTTAAAGCGGCTAACTGGTCCAGTTGGAAACCTGAGATTAATAGATTGATAGGTAAATTCAGAACTGCAGGGTATATGCTCTGCTGCTGACCTGAGATCGCGTGTGATATATCCCGGCCATGGCGGTCGCATTTCGATAGAGATGCTATAGAAGTCCACGTACTGTGCCACGTCGGTGCGCCTTAAACAAAGAACGGGTCAGCCGAAATTTTCGGAGTCCTCTGCTACGGCGTCTCTCGTAATCGTATCGTGGTTTTGGGACGTAAGGCCCCAGATAGTACTATTGTTGTCATTATTATTATTGCAATAGGGCATGCAAGGTGGTGCGTTACCATTTGCCGTCTCTGCTCCCGCATGGTACAACATAATCTTGAGAACCGACGTTATAAGTGAAGAAAGTTGCTTATCGTAGCCAACAAACGCAAACTATGCGTGCGTTACGTTAAATGGGACAGTTCAACGCCCCAAAATTACAATATGATGGTGAAGCACACCGTAGTGAGGGGGGATACGGAAATTCTGTAACCAGGCGGGGTACTTCACTGTAAACCAAGGTCTTGAAATGCTTGAAGCACACGGGATTCGAGCATTTTCGCCTACATCGAAAAATTTGGCCACCACGGTCAAGATTCTATTCCGTGACCTGCCCGCCCGGTGTGCCACCTCCTGGCTACGCCGTTAGCTTCTGGTAAAGACCCGCCTTTGGTCCCGGCTTTCTGGGAGTAAAGATAAGATTTATAAAGCAGTTCTTCGAACGCAATAGCAGGAGCGTTCGGCCACCATAACAATGAAAAAAGACACTGCATGACCATAGCCTTGCTTTTCAAACAATAGCTGAACAAGTGCGTCATAGTAAACGCGTGGAACAGGCCTCTGTGACGTTTTCTGTGAAACGCTGCGACAGTACACAAGCTGAGTAAGATAACGTCGATGCGCCGTATCTGAACTGCTTAACTTCATCAAGCGTCGCTCGTTCCTCGAACTGCGTGCAGGTGCGTCTCAGCCTGTGCGACACGGCCGGTCAGGAGACGTACGACACCCTGCGCACGCGCAGTTACGACGACACCGACGTGGTCATCATCGTGTTCTCCGTGGACGCCCCCGAGAGCCTGGACAACGTCGAGGTCCGGTGGCGCCCCGAAGTGAAGCACTTCAGCCCCGACGTGCCCATCCTGCTCGTAGGCAACAAGACGGTGAGTGCGCAGACGCCAAAGGTGAACACTATCAGTGTGACAGACTCGGAACAAAGGAAGGAAGGAACGGGAGGGAAAGGAAAGAAAGGAATGTTAGGCAGTTTAAGAGGACTGGTATGCTACTCTACACAGGGGAATAGGAGGGGGTTAAAGAGAGAGGGGGGGAGAGAGGACGCACATGAAATTGCACGTCAGTCACCATAGCACAGCAAGTTTATGATCGCTGGTGCAAGTTCGTTGCCTTCAAGAAATTGAGAACTGCCTTCGTGGCTTTCACCCGCAACGTCCTCCCAGGCCGACATTCCAGAATTGTCTCTGGCGTCATCGGTCTCTGTTTCATGCCAGAAAGAGCAGCTGCTAGAGATGTTCGCTGTGTATTGGAGCGGAGACAGTCGCAGAAAATGTATAGAATAACTAACAGGGTCAGAAAGAAAAAGACACAGCGCTGGTCATCAAATATGACCATGGTTGTTTACTGTTTGTACGGTTTTGTTAGTGAATGAATTATGTACACGGCCTAGTTCTGTTCGACCGTTGAGAAATTGCCCAGTGTATAAGATGGCCAGGCTTATCTCGAGCTGCTCAATGCACCTTTTTTTCTCCTGGTCATCCTTGCAACTTCGTTGCAAAATAAACTCAATTCAAACACACTCAATTCAAATTCACAGCTAAAGTTATTTGTAAAGAAAACTAAAACACATTTCTAGTCCCTCAAGACCTCATTAATTTTTTTTTTGTCTATCATATCTAGGGTACGCATGAGCCACCATTTTGCTTGTACCTCCCACTGTTGCTTTGTTAGTTATTCAACCGTGGCACTGCCCATCCAATTTCCGAAAGACAACGAAAGTACTGCTGCATTTTCTCAGACACCGGCCTGTTTCATCGTTTGTGATTGTGAAACTGTTACGCGTCGGCCCAGTCGGTGACCTTTTCTCTCCTCCTCTATAACATGCCCTCTCCCCTTCCCCTGTGCAGGGTAGCCAACCGGGGCTCAGCCCTGGTTAACCTCCCTGCCTTTCTCTTTGTGTTCTCTCTCTCTCTCTCTCTCTACGATGAACATCCGAGTATCGCGAGCAGAAGTATTGTGAGCTAAACTCGCGATACTTCTGCAAACCGTACAACGGCCTTCACATTCAAGTCGTCTTCGGCTAATGTACAAGGGACCCTGAGAGTTTTTTTTTTTTATTTCTGCAGTTTCTTTGATGTGCTGGTACCAGCGACAGCTCACACAAAAACCGGAGCTTCTCTAATACGTCACAAGGCACGCGGACTATCTACCGTACTCTTCTTTCTTTTACTTCTGTACTGAGAGACATTGTCACAACACAAAAGACCGATCGTATTGGTACGATGAGGCATCAAGCTGCCCGGCACCGATGTCCGGGATAACGGCTGTGTCCGGGGTTTCGCCGCACTCCAGAAATCTTGGCACTGACTACGAAACAACTAGTAGCCCCATTATGTTCGGTCCGTCGTATCCCGATAAGGTCGAAATGGGAGATAGCGGCATTTTCCATGTCACGGGGAACCCAAAACAATGCCCCAATGACTGAATGAAAAAAGAAGCTATTTCGATAGCTTGTAAAAGGGATTTCAAGAATAGGCAAAAATGAAGTTTTGATTGAAGATTCTCTTGATTGGCATAGTAAGGCTGGTATTTACATTTGCGGCGTGTTAATGCAAATTTCAAGACCTGATTAAAGAACACACAATACGGGTAAATTATTTCGAAAACTTTTCTTCTTGCTTTGCACAGATTTTAATGTGTTCTTGTATGCATAAGACCCCAAGTACATTTGTACGGAATAATCGGCAACTTCACCGTCTATTTTTAAACCTACTGCAATATTAACTTTTCTTAGTGGTCTCCAATTTACCCTACCCTTCACGAATTCATTGCATTTGACGGCCACGAACTTCTTAATTTCGTCACCTCACTTACTCCCCACCATCCTCGGTTCCACTCCACATCCTTTGATATGCATTTTGTTGTTCCAATTAGTGTGTATGCACAGTTAGGTATCCAAGGGAAAAAACAACAGAATACGCGTAGCCGTGCGTGGAATGTGTTTGCGGAGGGGGTGGGGGGAGGGGGGAGTCAAGGAGCAGATTTTATCACACTGGCTCCTCGTTGCCCCCCCCCCCCCCCCTTCATCCATCACTAGTCCGACTGAAAACCAGCTGCATATAATGTATCCGAAAGTGAGGCCGGTCAACGTAGCCTGCCTTTGGAGCGTAGTTTTAAAATGCGGTAAAGTAGGACGCAAACCATTCCTGGACTGCGACACCGCGTTGCCTCAGCCGCCATCATCGTGCAAAACATACATGGTTATAACCCTGTCCCGTAGGCAATGATTGGACAGATCCGACTGAGTAGAGATATTGGGCTGATTCCTTGCACGCCTGTGACAATAGAAAACGCGAAGCAATATTCATCTACCGTTTAAATTCTTGTCGACTTATCAAACTTGCTACAGCATGTGTCATATAGGCTAGGGGTCAGTGTGTGAAAACCTCGGAATAGGTGAGTAAGGACCTGTCAGGCCCAGGGACTTAGTCAAACTTTTTTTCGGGCGAAGGGGGGGGGGGGGCTACACTATACTTTATGTGCGTCCGTGCGCATGTTTGCATGTGTGCAAGCGTTTGTATGAGTGCGAAAACTTCACGTCGGGAGGGGGGGGGGGGAGGAGTGACATTCTTTTTTTACGGCACCCCTGGTCGGGCCTTCAGAACCCTTCAACGTGCGAAGCTTATTGGAATCTATGAGATGCGTTGGCAGTTACACTTGTAAATTGTATACGACAGTGCGTTACTCAAGGCAGCATTCCTTTTGGCGTCCAGGATCTGAGGAGCGACCCGGAAACCATCGAGGTCCTTCGCGAGCGGAGGCAGAGCCCCGTCTCGTACCAGGAAGGGCTGGCCGTCGCCAAGAAGATCAAGGCCAAGGCCTACATGGAGTGCTCCGCCAAGGACGGCGCCGGAGTCGTCGAGGTTATCCAGAAGGCGTGCCGCCTAGCTATCGGGGTGAGCCATGTCTTCGCCACATATATTTATTTTTTTTTACTAATCGCTGCTGGCGATGCACTCTGCGATACCTTCCCGCCGATACTCGGCGATACATTCCCCTCAGTTTTCTACCAGTTTTATAATGTTGAATTACCCGTGTGTTCATGCCCGTCTGAAGACGAAAATGGAACGATAGGTGAAAAAGAAAAAAGCAAGACGCAACTGCACGAGCACTAAGTTTGAAGAAAAATAAAGAAAAAGGAAATAAACATGCTATATGCTTTAAATCATGTCTTTTGGTAATCCGTGATTGGAGTAGAAGTGTCACTGTATGACCCATGGGCGTAGGCATATAAGCGTGTGCACGGGTGG
This sequence comes from Rhipicephalus microplus, assembly GCF_043290135.1. Classification (NCBI taxonomy): domain Eukaryota; kingdom Metazoa; phylum Arthropoda; class Arachnida; order Ixodida; family Ixodidae; genus Rhipicephalus; species Rhipicephalus microplus. The sequence continues at coordinate 22,450,667 of NC_134708.1, read as the reverse complement.
GGGGGGGGGGGGGGGGGCTGGAGAGCGGCCATCTTTTTAGAACCTTAGAGGGAGGGGGGCGCCAAATCAGCTCCCTGCATTCACATAATAGAGAGAGGGGGAGGGCATTGCGAACAGCATACGACTAAGGTTCCTTAATATAAAGAAAGTAGCGACACTCTCCATATCCTTTATCTATATCCTCTCCCAAACGGCCACCATGCGCGCTGCTCGCGCCACTTTCCTATCAAGAATGCCCTGTGGCGCTGATAACACGCGCGATGTTTGTGAGCTTTCTTGACTAGCGGTCCGGCAGGCGGGGGAGGAGGTTGAGGGGCGCGGCAGCAGCTCGGTTAAAGGATAGACGGTACTTTGCAAAGAAAATATCCGGGGACTTTACCTACGACACCCGCTCTGAAGGAATACCTTGCGCGTAGGTGTCTGCTTTGTCTATCCAGGAACGGCTAGAACACACATGAGTAAGGTTAACGTTGAGCATAATGAAAAAAACTGACATCTGCAGCCTTGACTGGACGAATGCAAATATTCAATATTATTACCAGGGGGAACGACACAAAACGGGCGTATCATTTACAGTATTCACGGTCTACAGTAGTGCGGCCAAAAAACAACCAAGGTGGCGAGAGCAGGCACACCTAGTCCTTCTCTTCTTCGTCCTCTAGATGAACTGCACTGCGATTGTGGTTGCAGTGCTAGCTTTCCAATTTTATAAACAATAAATGTGTACTCCTACGATACAGACGTCACGTGGGCTTAACATCAATTGTAGTCAGATCCTCGCGCACCGCAGCGCTTCATATCAGCTTACCGCTTCTGGCGTTGCCAATATCCATGTAGCGATGGCATCGTTAAGCAACTGTAAACAATTGGTGACGTAAACCTCTATGTGGCTGTTTAACGTATGTCTGTGTGTGCATTATTTGTACCTATCTTTAGCGTAACTTTGTAACGTTTCCATCAATAAAAAATTACTACAGTCATCTTGCATGCGTATGATTCGCATAACATCAATTCCCAAGGTACGTGGGATCTAGCGATTTCTATTTACGAAGGAGGGAACGACGACGCCTCAATCGAGCACCTCTCCTTTTCTCCCCCCTTTACGCAGGTAGTCCTAAAGAAAATAATCTCCGCAATAAATGCAGTAAAGGTCATGCTCATTTCATTGGATTCAGGTACTAAATTTCCTATACTCGCACACTATTACGTTTCAAGAATCAACGGGGAGGAATGCGATAGAATACATGGTCCAACTATAGAGGAGCGAATCTCGCGGGTCTAAGATAAGTTTACGTTTGACGAGTTCCTCCTGTAGGGCATACCTATTTCAGGACGAAGGGATTATCTTCGCGGGAGCTACTTGACAGTAGTCTGACGATGAAATCCAGCAAAAAAATATTTATTTCGAGATGAAAGAATTCTGTCGTGGAAGATAGACAGTAGGCGGCGCCATAGTATCAGCGTGTCCACGATGTTATCAAGCTGCAAGGTCGTCGGTCGGTGCTGTCCGAGCCGCTGCCTTCCAGCTGAGACGGCCGATAAGAGCTCTCCCTTGTTTGGTTGTTTCTTTGCGCTCGTTTATGGCTACACTTCAGAATGAAAAGCGCTATAACAACGCCACACTTAGCCGCGATGTTGTGGACACCCGATTTTGGGAGGGTTGTGGACGTAAAACTGCCGGTGCTTTCTGCATTACGAAACACGAAAGGCGTCTATGCATCCGTCAAAATCTCTTTGCCTGATTCGCCCACAGAAGTTCACTCCGAATTAAACTATGTAAAACTGCACAGGGGTTCTTTGTGAAGCCATGTTCCCGTGTACAGCGGACATATACGAAAGATGCCAGACGCAACTTTTCGCAGGAACTAGCTAGTTTGCGTGATGAATCTTGTGTATTGTCATTATATCCTCACTTTTTTTTTCCCTTACGCACTCTTTTATTATACACTTTATTTTTTTCGTTTTCAGCCGAAGAAGCCAAACCTTTTCCTCAGGCTATTCTGCAAATCCTGCACCTGAGCAGGGAATCGGCGCGTAGGATCCAGTCCCTGCATGCTGGGATGCAACTCCCGCATCCTGGACCTCTCTCAAGCGTTCAAGTATCCACTGGAAACCGGTCAACGCAATTGACCACTTAAACTGCATGCCAGCGACATAAAGGACGACGCTTGCGACTCTTACGCGCAGCTCAGGAGATGGACTCGGGCATTCGAAGAAACATCGGACGCAAGATTAACGCTGCTAGCTGTTCGCGTTTGATTTTACCGTGATGCGTGAATGCGCTAAGCAGAGTTACGTAGAGTATAGCGTATATCCAGGCTGTAGCGGCGACTCTGGAAAACAGAAACGAAACGATTTGGTAGGCTAAAAGCGTGCTCCGGAAGCACATCACGGACGTAACGTCCTAGATTAATAAAGCATAGTTCACTATTCGGCTGTCTTGAGCCTTAATTCCACTGTTCTTAAGTTGTAAGCGCGTTTTCACATTCACGGTACAAAAAAAAACTTGGCTATCATTTGAGGCGCATTTTCTCTGAACAAGTACCCACTTGCTCCATACTGATGTTGTGTTCCACCTTGATGTCTGCCTCTTTCAAAGAAAATTTTTTTGAGGCCACAAACCGTTAGTCTGAGACAAACAGCTCATGTCAAGTTCACAACATTGCATCCGGGCATAATTCAGCAAGCTGAACTTCAGCGTATGTTTGAGAGACGCGACATAAAAGTTTAAAAAATGCGCTAAAGTAAAGCTCGCAACAAGCACGTTCGTGTCGGAGAGGTCTGTGCACAATGTATTGTTTTGTAGATGAATTCATATCCTTTACAAAATTGCCCAAGCTAATTGTTTTTTAACATTTTTTTTATGACACAGCTGGACTTATAGACTGTATATACCAGATTTTTACTCTACTTGTGATGAATAAAACCTGTGTTTTGACGTGTTGTTCTGTGTAGTCGCTACTGTGATACTCATTCCTGTTCCGGAGAACCAACGCAAGCGGTGTTTTTAGTATGATGATGCGCATGTTGGATGTCGAAGTAGACGATGGTCGTCTACTCGATGGAATTATAACTCGGGAAGTTGAATGAATGAAATAATGGACTTTATTTAATGTCCGGCAGTTTCCTTCGGACTAGGCCGGGGAAGGGGGGGGGGAGCGGATTAAACCCTGTTCCTCCCCTTCCTCCGTCGATTGTGATGGCGGTGCCGGTCCTTCGGGTGACCGCTGGAAGTCCTTGGACCCGGGCGGCGTCTTCGGCCAGCGGGACGGTCGCATTGCTTTTCTTGCTCATGTACGACATGAATATCTTTTGAACTTTGCGTTCTCCGACAATCGTTGGCGTGAAACATGTCAAGATTTCCGATTCCATATGCAAACAGTCGTATCCTATCAAAAATATGTAATTATGCGCGTTGGAATATCCTACGTTACGTGTGTCGGAAACCTGCACATGGAGGTGCGACCGTATGCATGTTACTCGTTGGTGTCAGTGTAGAGCATCATGAAACTAAACTTTGTCGCGGTTAAACTTGATTGATTGATATGTGGTGTTTAACGTCCCAAAACCACCAAATAATTATGAGACACGCCGTAGTTTCAACCACCTGGGGTTCTTTAACGTGCACCCCAATCTGAGTACACGGGCCTACAGCATTTCCGCCTCCATCGGAAATGCAGCCGAATACCTTAGCCACTAGACCACCGCAGCGGGGCGCCATGGTGAAACTTTAGACACCACTCATCATTAAGGCTCCTTATGTCCACTGCATGTCAAATGCCTCTTCCAGTAAACTCCAACTTACCCCATCATGCATACATACTCATCCCATTCATGCGAATATCAGAAATTTCCGGGTAACGTTTTATTCGATTCAGTAACCGAATTGAGCAGCGCATGTTCGAAGTGCCGAATGTTTTTCGAATAATCAGCAATGAAAAATGCTTTCAAGAAACGACACTAGAACAGCGAGGGAAAATTTTCTTGTTTCATGCAACTGATGCACTTACGCGATCATAGACGCAATATTGATCACGGGATGAAGGCGTTTGTGCCGAAGTATCATTGGAGCGTGGTGTCATCAATCCAAAATCTTCATGACATTCATTAGGATAACTCACGAAAAGTGCTAAATGTGGCAGTCTTGCTCAAAAACTACAGGCAAGTTACCCTGTTCAGTACTTAGCCACAGCTATATTTGTCTGCAGTTACAAAATATATCGAAAGCTCTAGTTCCTGCTCAATAAGGTTATTTCAATAATCAATCTAGTTTCTGCTGTATACAAGCTAGCCTTTAATTAAATAATTGTATTTTTATTTATCAGAAGTTGCTTTGTTAAATCATGTGAATATTTATTTCAAATCAAACGATTTAGCATTTCTTGGTTCTCTTGAAGATTACCTTTTCATTCTAAGGCTGCATCAAAAATGATTGCTTGTTCGAAAACTATTCAAATAGTATTTGATTCGGTACCATCAATATTTGATTCGTAAACGATTCGGTTCTAAAATTCACTATTTGGTCACTCCTTCGTCAAACGTCTTAATTTCGTCATTCCATCTTATTCGCTGCTTATCTCTGCTGCAAGTAGATGGAGTGGTGGATGGAATCCATCACACCATCTACGTGGAGCAGGTTGAATCTCCGCCATGAGTAACTGTTATCTGACCTTGTCAGGCGAGTTAAAATGTCCAGTAATATGTCATTGCACAATGTCTGCATGAAAAACGTCGCATAGTTAGGTGCATGTCATACCATTACAGTGTCGCTTAAAGTGTTTGAAGGAGTTAACGCTGATATCAGCGAAAAAAAACTTCCTTTTTTATATACAGTACCTAAGCTCAGCCACCTGACCCCTTTTATCTCGCTAATGTGGGTACATCTACTGGGAGGTAGGCAACTAAGTTAAGGAACCATCACTATATAACTAAAGTTGTTATTTCTGAAGTTTTTAACAAACTATCACCATTAGGACCCAAGTTGTGTCGACTTTGATTCTACGTCACAACTCTATGAGATTCGCAAAATACAACACACAATGTAGTCTGGGTATAAATAAACATTTATGAACACTTGTCTTAAAAACATCAACGTGCACATACGTCTTCGTCAAGCTTCGTCGAAACTCACGTAAAATTGGTCCCGCAACCCGGTACTAACGTAAGTATCACATCTCTCTAACTCTCGTTTGCGAGCTTGACTATTACACGAGTGTTCTCCATTATCTGCGAGACTCATAAGTGACATGTCACAACTGTAACAACACAGCTCTCGCATATCACACAATCTTTAACAGAAAACAACATCGCTGTACCCTGCGGACATCGTTAAGTGACTCGCAAGCAAAGCATGCTGCAATATATACATAGGCTATAAATAATTTTCCCGATAAAGATATTTGGTAAAAATACCTTCTCTTGAAATATCAGGTCACTTGCAAAAATATATATATATATATAAAGGCACGTCGTTCACAAGAACAGCTTTAAGTACAGGCGGAAGGGCGTGTTTCCATGTTCCAAAAAACGCGATGGAGGAACTTCCGGTCGACATCACATCTTGAAGAGTCATGTGACGTCACACAAGAGCCACGCGAGTCGCATGACACACTGTAACACTTCTGGCCGGGTCACGTGACTAGCCCGGTAGTGAATCGCCTGACGTCACACGAAGTCGTGTGAGTCACGTGACCCTAGAAGGTGACGTTCTTGGTGAGGTCACGTGACTGTGAACCACACGACGTCACACAAGAGTAACGCACGAGTCCAATGGCTTTACACGGTGACGTTCCTGGTCGCGCCACATCACTCTACTTGTGCTGAATTCCACGAAGTCACACAAGTCACATGAGCGACATGACGACACACGTGCGCGTTTTTAGTGGGGTCACGTGACTCTCCAGGTTACGAGTCATATGACGTCACACAAGAGCAACGCGAGTTCAATGACGTCACACAGTTAATTTTTGTGGTCACGTTACACGACTCTACCAGATCTGAATACCATGAAGTCACGTGAGTGACACGACGTCTCACGGGAGCGTTGCTTGTGGGGTCACGTGACCCTCCCAATTGTGGATCACATGACGCCGCACAAGAGTCACATGAGTCACATGGTACCGTTTCTGGTCGAGCCAAATGATTCCCGCAACTGAATCCCATGACATCACACAAATGTAACATGAGCCCCAGGATGTCACATGGTGCCCCTCCTGGTCGTGCAACATGACTCACGGTTTCGAGTCTCACGAGGTTTCACAAGATTGGCGCGAGTGACCACCCCTCATGGTGACGCTTTTTGTCTGGCTGCGTGACTTCACACAAGGGTCACGCGAGTCACATGACGTCCCTTGGTGATGTTTCAGGCCGGGTCATGTGAATCTCCAGGATGAGACTATTACTGAAAATTCACCAATCAAAACTTTAGAATACGGAAACACGCGGCGGCAGTCGTGTGACAACAAGGAGTGCGCTGGCGTCTCGTGCAATAAAAGAATGAACGTCGATTGGAATGTACAGCTGAAAGCCTGTCCGCGGCCAAAAACGCCGCCGTTTTCGATTCTTTGGCCCCCGCATGTCACTTGACTAGATCGAGAGGAATCGTTGTCCTACGCGTGATGACGTCAGCGGCAGCAGCAGCAGAGGCACTTCCATCTGGACTTCTTTTGTCGACTCTGTGTAGTCTACAAAAGAAAAGGGAGAACGTACATTGGTAAGACGTTAGCGACGATGCATTCAGAGCGCAGGAAATTGTTTACATGTCGTTTGCCATCGCTTAACCAAAGTTATCCTCCACTTTTACAGTCTTAAAGAAACAAAGGGGAAGAGGAAAAGCCGCGTACACTGAGGCGTTCCCAAAAATATTTAGCTGGGGCTGGGTGAGGAAGGGGGAGCTAAACCACCTTTTATGTACTCGCCGTTGATTAGCTTATTTCCATTAGCTTATCTCTACAATCAATTGGGCCTGATATGAACTAAGTGTATGTTTCTACACAATACGTATCCAATATAATATAACTACACAATACATAACCAATATATTATAACTCTTCACTTCAACCAGAACTATCAATTCCATTTGACTCATGACGTCACTTCAACCAGAACTAGCCATTTAACTCATGACGTCAGTAGGGAGTGCACGCCCATTGGTCCTGGCTCGTGTGCAACCGCCTCCGAGGAGGAAGTGCCACGGGCTTCTAAAGCCGTATCCAACTGTAGTTTCTCGTGCTGCTTAAAAATTGAATAACAAAAAACGCTGCGCACCCTGAGGCATGTGTGGAGTACGCTCTCGAAGACCTTGCGCACGCTGGCTAGGTCTAGCGACGAGCACTCGATGTAGTGAGCCGCCTGGATCTTCTGCGCCAGCTGTAGGCCCTCGGCGACGCTCGTGGGCCGGCACTTGATCTGTGCCAGCTCGTGGACGGTCACGGGGTCCTCGCGCAGGTCCTGTGACGTGAAAAGAAGGAAGAGGACGCCTCCATGGGATACATCCCGTGATCCACGGTATCAGTGCGGAGCGTGACTTATAACACCTATATCGGCCTCTGCCGGCGTTATATTGTAACTGAAAGACAAGTTTGAACATAGTGAGCCTCAATGATGATTTCTTGAGTGTTCTAATCAGGGTGAGTGGCCAACACTGCTGTTTTGTCAAATCTGTCGTGATGGCGTATAGAGAGGTGTAGATCTGATCACGTGTGCATGATATAATACCTTTGCTGCAATAAACAACAGTTGGAAGTCTGCGCTCGTCCTTGCCGTTTCTTGGTTGTGTGTGTACACCCAACAGCAAATGTTTGTGGTAAGCGAAATGCTCAATAAAACTGTAACATCGCTTTGTCTGTAAACAAGACCACCAAGTAAATGTTCCTGCCTGTAGTTGGAATTGCAACTTAATGCGTCACGAGCTAGACAGGGAGCATTACACGCTGATAGGTAAATAAAAAAATCGCGTTTGCTGAAGAGGCAATGTCCGCTGAACTTTTCTTGCTCGATGTACGTTTCAGCGCCAGAGGTGTAAGCCAGAAGGTGGCAGTCCGGGCCCGTGCCCACCAACCCTCCCCCCACCCTTCCTCGATTTCATTTTCTCCATGCACACATAGCACAAATTCACAATTTGCCCGAAATATTTTAGCATACAAAGCTGTACATCACTGAACCTTTTCAATATGTGATACTAACTGACCTGCTCCTACACCTTGACTTCATGAGTAAAATGAGCCACTGCAATGTCTCGCGTGCTCACCATTTGCGTGGCGACCAATAGAACGGGCACGTTCGGGTTGAAGTGTCGCACCTCGGTGGCCCACCGCGTGGGCACCTCGCTGCCGGAGAAGATGTCGCGCACCGAGAAGCAGACCAGCACCACGTCGGCCTCGGCGTAGCACGAGGCCCGGTGAGGGTCGCAAAGAAGGTCCGAGTCGCCTGTGTCCCAGATGACCAGCCGGACCTGCACCGTACACGACGTCACTCAGTTGCTGACATGTGGAAAATGGTATATCAGTGATAAGGAGAAGAGGTTCGGCGAGACAACTCCGTTCACTGCATCGCAAAAAAATAAAAGAAAAATTAATGCAGCTTCACAAGTGTTAAACCTGAAAAAGCTCGTAGCACGGGTGCCCGACAATTCCCGTTCGCAGTGCCCCTTGCGCCGTTTAACAAAATACCAGTGACGTCAGTGACTGAAGTAAGCAAGAAGGGTTTTGCAATATTTATTATTATATGTGGGGTTTAACGCCCCAAAACCACCATATGATTATGAGAGACGTCGTAGTGGAGGGCTTCGGAAATTTTGACCAACTGGGGTTCTTTACCGTGCGCCCAAATCTGGGCACACGGGCCTACAGCATTTTCGCCTCCATCGAAAATGAAGCCGCCGTAGCTGGGATTCGATCCCGCGACCTGCGGGTCAGCAGCCGAGTACCTTAGCCACTAGACCACCGTGGCGGGGCTGCGAAAACTATTGAATAATAATAATAATAATAATAATAATAATAATAATAATAATAATAATAATAATAATAATAATAATAATAATGACGTCTAGCATTGCACGTTTCAAAACCGCAATATGGTTATGAGACGCGCTGCAGTGGAGCGCTCCAGAAATCTCGGTCTTCCTGGTGTTGTTTAACGTGCACTGAGACTGCAAGGTACACGGGACTATACCGTTTCGCCTTTACCGAAATACGACCGCCTTTGCCGGGATCGAACTTGCGACCTACGGGTTAGAAGGCGGGCATCGTGACAGCTACACACCACCACGCCAGACTTTATTACGCAAGCCTAATTTTTTCAATCCAGCTCAACTCAATACTCGCTTTTAGCGTCTCTTTAAGCTTATCTATACGTCTGTGTGCCTGCCGCTGCACTTTCTTCCTGATGATGTTCGTTTTCACTTTATCCAGCAGCAGGTTAGCCAACAAGACTGAGCGTGATTCATGTCTCGAGCTCTCTCATAAACTTTTTTCTCTATCTGGCCGGAAGAAAATTATCTGGCCCTCTAAGGCGTCTGCGGTACTACTTTACACCTTTCTCAATTTATTCACACCTCTTAATAAATGTATTCGCAATTCTCGCCTCCGGAAACCAAAATTTAAACTTGAATCGTACGTTCACAGATGCGAGGGATTTTCGTTCACAATAACGGCTTATATAATATATATATATATATATATATATATATATATATATATATATATATATATATATATATATATATATATATATATATATATATATATATATATATATATATATATATAGGCAGGCATGGTGGTTGAGTGGCCGTAGCGTTGCATATAGTCTAGTAGATCCTCCGTGAGCGGTCACAACGTGGTTTATTTCGACGTTTCGGCCTAGAGTCTGGCCTTCATCAGGAATGAAGGCCAGACTGATGAAGGTCAGACAGATGAAGGCCAGACTCTAGGCCCAAACGTCGAAATAAACCACGTTGTGACCGCTTACGGAGGATCTACTAGACTATATATATATATATATATATATATATATATATATATATATATATATATATATATATATATATATATATTGTCACGCACCAAGAGCTGTGAAGACAAGACAGGAACAGCGGGGCAGAAAGACACGAGCGTGTATCTTTAAACGAAGCGCTAACACACACTTCTTTGTTCTCTTTGCCCTTTTCGGCTCGCTAGGGCTTGCCGGCTCACAACTCTAGGTGGCAATATTCCCCCTCCTATTAGAGCATCGACTCGGTGCTCATACACAAGTGGATAGCAGGGCCCTGAAGGGAATAAAAAGAAAGGGAGAAACGATACTTATAGTGCACAATATATATATATATATATATATATATATATATAAGGGAAAGAAGTGTATGCCTAAGGGCTCGTTTTTCCGTGTTTTAACACAATAATTAATTAGATCTAACAGACAGTAATGCCAAGGCATGCACAGGGAAAGTTATTAGAACCAATGGAATGCAAATAAGAAGAAAGAAAAGTGGATGAAAAAATAACCAGCCGTGAGAAGGAATCGAACCTACGACCTTCGAATAACGCGTTCGGTGCTCTACCACTGAGTTACCACAGCGGCCTTCACATATAAACCCAAAAAAGTAGATGGAGGGAAGGCCGCTGTGGTAGCTCAGTAATTAGAGCATCGAACGCGTTATTCGAAGGTCGTAGGTTCGATTCCTGCTCACGGCTGGTTATTTTTTTCATCCACTTTTCTTTTTTCTTATTTACATTCCATTGGTTCTAATAACTTCCCCTGTACATTCCTTTGCATTACTGTCTGTTAGATCTCGTATATATATATATATATATATATATATATATATATATATATATATATATATATATATATATATATATATATATATATATATATATATATATATATATCAGCGCAGTTACGGGAGCATAGAGAAGGCGGTGCTGCGGTCGCACCTTCTTTCCGTCGTGCTGCATGTGGCCGACGTAGACTTCCTGGACGGTGGGCGCGGGCACGGAGTCTCTGACGTCATCGCGCAGGAAAGTTCGTATCAGCGTGGTCTTCCCGCAGGCGCAGCTTCCGACCACCACCACCTTGAGCGTGAGCATCGCTGCACGAAACACGGGGAAAACACGCCATTACAACCAAGGTCAGGTTACCTTATTTTGCCACGCAAGTGGTACAACTACGAGTAGCTCGCCAGAGACATTCTGAAGGCTTGTTTACCGCGAAGTTGTCTTAGTCTATATCATCTGCCGTCCTAGTCATCGTCGTCGTAGTCGCAGTAGTATTAGTATTAGTAGCAGTCGTAGTAGTAGTAGTAGTAGTCATAGCAGTGGTAGTATTAGTAGTATAATAAGTATTGCTGTAATATGTACTTAGTAGTATTCATACAACCAGTAGTAGTAGTAGTAGTAGTAATACTAAGTAGTACTACATCTTTAGTAGTCGTGGCAGCAGTAGTAGTAGTAGTAGCAGTAGTAGCAGCAGCTGAAATAGTAGTAGCACTAAGTAGTACTAGTAGTAGTAAGGCAGGTCACGAGGCCAAGGGGGAGCAATCATGAAATAATTAAAACAGAGTGATGACGATCATGACCTTCTGAATAATGATGATAATGACAATGACTATGATTATCGATCACATTCGCGCATTTACAGCTTCGCTATGTGACGATTTTCGCGGCGTTAAAATGAATTTCTTTTTAACGACGAAACCATTTATCTTAGCCGTAATTTTTCCGGCATACGAGAGCAGTATCATCCTCCCAGATGATTATGTGCCCCCAAAAACTGGATAACACCCCCCCCCCCCCCCCACCTTTACTGACCGCTGTTTTTTTTTTTTTTTTGAAAATGAAGGAGGCGAGTTATTCCAACAAATGGCAACAGTGATGTTTTATATAAATTTTATGGCAGTCCAAACCCTGTCGTTTTCGCAAACGAAACCTACATCGAGGCGGAAAAGGCTTTTACCGCACCTAAAGCAACGCCAAAATGAGCTAGTTAAGGAAACAATAAATCAACTTTTTGATTATTAGCTTGAGTGATGTTCCTGTGGGACGTGATAATTTGTGACACGGCCATTTTCTAAAAGAAACAAATTGCAAGAAACGCACGTAGTTTGAGATAATGCTAATAGTCATCAAAATTAAAGACCCGACCTAGGCGAAACCGAATTTGAGCTCGGCATAGAGTTCTCTGCAAAGACGACGGGGCGCTGACTGTCACAGCAATTTTATATAAAAATGGTACTGCAACAAATTAAAAAAAAAACAGCCTGCGTAACTGATGTGAGGCTGGAAGGGGACGCAGAACCACCTGTGGTGGAAGACACAGATTCAGGTTGGTCAATTTGTAATGTTTAACGTATCAAACAAATTGCGGCTACGAGACGCCGTAGTCGAGGGTTTTGGGCAATTTAAATCTCTTTAAATTTTTTAGTGTGCAATGGCACCGTAACAAATAAAAAAAAACACGGGGCTCTAGCACATCGGTTCTATCGAAATGCAAGCGAAGCGCGAGCGAAGTTCCGATCTGCAACAGTCTGGACGCTGGTTCTGAAATATACAGCTTTGAGTTCTACGGCTACGTTTCAACGCACATTGAATACGACGGTTGCTTCACAAAGGGAATGCTTCACGTCAGTCATTCATGTCTGTGTAGTTCGTATACTTACTTTGGAGAAGCTGCCCCGCCGCGGTGGTCTAGTGGCTAAGGTACTCGGCTGCTGACCCGCAGGTCGCGGGTTCGAATCCCGGCTGCGGCGGCTGCATTTCCGATGGAGGCGGAAATGTTGTAGGCCCGTGTACTCAGATTTGGGTGCACGTTAAAGAACCCCAGGTGGTCAAAATTTCCGGAGCCCTCCACTACGGCGTCTCTCATAATCAAATGGTGGTTTTGGGACGTTAAACCCCACAAATCAATCAATTACTTTGGAGAAGTTTAACAATTTACATACGCGGTTATTACGTGCCAAAACCACGATATAATTGTGAGGCGCGCCGCAAAGGGGGGTGGGGGGGTGGCTCGTGAAATTTCGATCATCTGGTGCACGTTAACGTGCACAACTGGCATCGCACAGTATACACGATAGCATTTCTTCATTTCCACCGAAATGTGACCGCCGCGGCCCGGAGCTAACCAGCAACCTTCGCGTGAGCAGCAAAGCACCGCAACGGCTACAGCACCGCGTCGGACGAATATATATTCAGTTGTAAGGTTATGTTTCAGCGCACCGTGACCACGATGGTTGCCTCGTGTAAACAATGAGGCTACTCATGTCCGTGTAGCTCATGCACATGCGTAAGATTTTTTTCGCATGTGCAAACGAGCCACGTCCCAAACGAGCCGTGTCCCAAACGAGCCGCATGCGATCGTCCCAAACGAGCCACGCGTCTGAAACCCCCGTTTTTTAGGTAGTAACGACGAACCTTCAACACTAAACTCACGCACACGGTATTCGCATTCAAGCCGACAAAAAAAAAATTTACTACTCACCGTCTGACCGGAAATCTGCAACGGTATACGACCGTCTAAAAATCACGGCTGGAGAGATATAGGCGCGAGGCGGTTCTGTGACACGGAGCTTACATGTTTTGGGTAGACTGTGACCGACTATATGCGGCTGCCCGTCTCTGAAGAGCACCACGACGATCGACTCGATTGTTGTTCGGACGGCTATAAATCCTTATCGGCAAGGCGACGTACCTGCGAGCAGTTTAGAGCGGACACGTCATCTCGCTCACAGCCATAGATAAGGACTGCTGCGGCAGACGATCGCATACGTAGGCACTCTTTTCTCGTGCAACTATCGTTTCCCTATCTTTTGTTTCTTCTTTTTATTTCTTTTTTTCTGTCGCACGTGGGTGTGCGAGCAGTACACATATATGGACAAAGGGGCACGAAACTCGTCAGACGCGGAAGTTATTTTGCAGAGGAGATTTGAGCAATCCCTGTTTAGAAAAGGGCGTGGGTAGAGGCTACGACATCAGGTTTTTTTCTATCTAAAATGGAGCGTAGCGAATTCGGAATGGGTGGGCAATACGCACGTCAACTATTTCATACTGTTATATCCCGAAAAAGGGACGCATGTGGGAGCGGGCGGAGCCTACAAAATTAGGCTTTTCCTTTGGGCCCTGTAACCCCTGTAACAGAGGTGATTTGCAGATTTGTAGCAAAAAAAAAATCGCACGGTTCCTCATCACACGCCCCCCGCCCCCCCCTTTTTTTTCTCTCGCTCCGTTGTATTGGAAACTTGAGGGAGAAGTACTACGGGCGGAGGGGGGGGGGGGGGGAGGTAAAAGTTGCCAGGCCAGGCTTTCATAGGAATGCATGGGTTAGCGGCCTGGGAACTTTTGACCCCCCGCGCCCCGTACGTGCATGCAGTTCAACTGCTCGTAACATCATCGTTCCTGAACTTTCTTTTGTAGTATTGTTTTTGTCTAAGTCTTCGTCACATTTTCTTTTTTTCATTGCTCTCGATCTCCTATCAACTTTTTATCTTCCTACATTTCCCTCTTCTATCTCTTCCCTCTTTTCGAAAGAATAGGCAGACGTTGTTCTTGTCTAGTTGGCAGCTGGCAGCCTGCTGTCTCCCTCTTTCCCCTGTGTAATTATGTATTTGTGAATGCAAATGAAACTAAACTATACAGCCGACTCGCATCGCCCTCACTAATTTTATTTTTTATTTATTGCTGCTGCACAGGAGTTACAGCGACATGACACAAAATAGTAACTACAGCCTTGCAAGCAGATTGCCTAAAACGGGGCCCCGCCACGGTGGTCTAGTGGCTAAGGTACTCGGCTGCTGCTGACCCCCAGGTCACGGGATCGAATCCCGGCTGCGGCAGCTGCATCTCCGATGGAGGCGGAAACGTTGTAGCCCCGTGCGCTCAGATTTGGGTGCACGCTAAAGAACCCTAGGTAGTCGAAATTTCCGGAGTCCTCCACAACGGCGTATGTCATGGTCAAATTGAGGTTTTGGGACGTTAAGCCCCACATATCAATCAATCCCTCAAAAGGGTGAAACCTCCGGCGTTGCCTACACACGCTGATAACGGCTATTATTTACGAGTCATATCTTTACTCGCTTCAACTGCGACGCAGTTGCACGAGGGGTGTGTCGTCTGTCTCGATCCGTTTCCCTCCCTCACTCCCTGTTTTCTTCCTCTCTTTCCTTCCACCTCCTGTAAACAGATGCGCAATGCCGTACCACTGCCATCCTCAGCATACCTGAAGCCCACTGCTGGACACAGACATCCGCCAATCATTTTTTAAACGTGCGCAAAGAGCGCGCGCGCGCGCGCGTGTGTGTGTGTGCGTGTGTGTGCGCGGAGTGGGGGGGGGGGGGGGTTAAATAGCCTCCCTTAGTCATCTAAAAGGGTGGGGGCGCAAAATCTGTCCCATACCTTGGCGTATAGAAAGGGTGGGGGCACTGCACGACGAACCTCCCCCCCCCCCCCCACACGCCCCCATGATCGATACTCTGATTGATATGTGGGGTTTAACATATGATTATGAGAGACACCGTGGTGGAGGGCTCCCCAAATTTCGACCACCTGGGGTTATTTAACGTGCACCCAAACCTGAGCACACGGGCCCACAACGTTTCCGCCTCCAACAGAAATGCAGCCGCCGCAGCCGGGATTCGATCCCGCGACATGCGGGTCAGCAGCCGAGTACCTTAGCCACTAGACCACCGCGGAGGGGCATGGTGGAAACTTTGCGCACCCTTATGCTATCTGTTATCTGTTCTCATAGCGTGACCTGTCCAAGTCCTTTTAATATATATATATATATATATATATATATATATATATATATTTACTCGGACATCAGCTACTCCTGTTTACAGTATAATCTACTCTGCTATATCCACGTCTCTTAGGGTTAGGTATTCCTACTAATTTTCGTTTTCTTACACGTTTGATAGAGCTTGCTTTCTCATCACGTTTCTTTAATAAGCTGCAGACGTCCGCCCTACATGTTAATACTGCCTAAATATATCGCTCTCTTCGCGCACTTCAAGTGTCGAGCTGTGGCAGTGGTTAGTCCGCACTCGTCCTGTGTATGGTCCTGTCGTGCATGCTTTCTCTTTGAGGTGCGGGTTGCGAGTTCCTAGCTGCTTGTTGTTCTTCTCGTGACTTTGCAAATTGCTGCTGTAGCATTCATTTCTTCGCTCTTGTGACAAAAATATGCACATGGAAGCTCAATTGTTAGTTTAATTAATTAATATTGATTAATTGTTTGGTTGATTGATCGATGGATTAATTGACTAATTGATTAATTAATTGTGCATTGGTTAATTAATTGTATTGTTTTATTGATTAATTTGTTCATTGCTTGATTGGTTAACTAATTGATTATTTGGTTGGCTGATTTAATTGCTTGTATGATATGTGGGGTTTAACGTCCCAAATCCGCCATACGATTATGAGAGACGCCGTAGTGGAGGGCTGCGGAAATTTCGACCACCTGGGCTTCTTTAACGTGCACCCAAATCTGAGCACACGGGCCTACAGCATTTCCGCCCCCATCGGAAATGGAGCCGGGATTTGATCCCGCGACCTGCGGGTCAGCAGCCGAGTACCTTAGCCACTAGACCACCGCGGCGGGGTGCACGTAAAAGCTCAACTACCGATGTATAGACACGTTTCACTTTCGTGTTATACCAATTCCTAAAAAGGGGGATCAGCCATATCTTTAATAATATTTAACAAACCTCCAAAATCTCCACAGCGGTCACGTATTTTCCCCCATATAGTATGTTATCTAATGTCACATTTCGCGACTTTTTTTATCCCACGTCAGTCCCTACTATCGTAAGACTTCCCACGTGAGAACCATTGCCAGTGAAGCAAC
Source organism: Rhipicephalus microplus (assembly GCF_043290135.1). NCBI lineage: Eukaryota > Metazoa > Arthropoda > Arachnida > Ixodida > Ixodidae > Rhipicephalus > Rhipicephalus microplus. The sequence goes on along the minus strand of NC_134708.1, from coordinate 22,433,828 downwards.
ACTCTACACTGTAAAAACAATAAATAATAATAACAAAATACACGTTCTTCACATTATTCTTCTCGTCATGGTCTTTATCAGATATTTGCCAACAGAAGCCGATAATTAGCAATCAATAAGCCTACAATAGCCAACGCTAGCTAATTGCCTACAAATATCGGCAATCATTAAGTCGTATTCAGCCCAATTTAGCCGTCACTCAGACGTCACCAGCCAACAGTGGTAGACAATGGCCATCATTTTGCCGATTCTAGCCAACATTAGTCATTATTAAAGAGTGCTGACAAGATGCGGATAATTACGGCAGACCGCGAGACCACGGCTTACCGTTCACAAATTGTGGGGGGGGGGGGGGGGGGGACAGCCGGTGTTGCGCTAACACGTGTGCCCGTATACGTAAAAAGGAAGCTGGTGACTTCCTGAAAACATCTCTTACAGCAAGGTTTTTTTTTTTTTTTTGCAACCTGTGTTTACGACGCGTTCGCTTCGTGTCGGGCATACAATGCGTAAACCTTAGTCCTATATATTTGTTCTATGTTTATCCCTTTTCTGCCTAACGACCACCGTTCAAGGCCTCGTACAAGACAGCGCTTGGCAACGGTAGCTGCCTCAACAATTGACGTCCGGTCGCTGACTGGCGGCCAGATACGCGCGCATGCTGGTCGGTTATCTCACCATCTCTCCTTTCTTCCATTTCTAGCGTGAAAGCGATACTTCGATAGCCCGTAGAAAACACGAGCCTGCAATGCTAACTTGGCAGTAATGCCACAGATGTATTGAAGTTACAGCAACTAAATTCCCGTTTCCTGCAATGACTATTCATTAAATTACGGTGGGCGGTAATTCAGTAATACAATACATTAGTTCAAGAAAGCAACTTCAAGGGAGTTGGCAATTAATTTGCTATATATGTCTGGCTAAAATACAGAATGTCCTGTTTCCTCATGACAAACGAGCTTGGGAAAAAAAGTAAAAAAAACTGTGGCGCTAAGATCGTTCAGCCGTAGTGGAAATGAAGGGTAGTACATAAATTTGTATGTGCTTCGTACTTGAGGCTTCAAACGCACTTGCAATAATAATAATAATAGTAATAATAGTAATAATAATAATAATAATAATAATATCTGAGGTTTTACGTCCATAAATCACGATGTGGTTAAAAGGGGCACCATAGCGGAAGGATTCCGGAAATCTCGACGATCTGGTGTTCTTTACCGTGCACTAACATCGCACAGTACACACGGGTCCTTACCATTTCGCCTCTATCGAAATGCTACGGCATGGACTGTAATCGAACCCGTGACCTTCGGGACATCAACCGAGCACCGTAACGGCTACACCACCACGGCGGATATCGCACGCACTATAGTGCCTTGATCTATTGTCGTGTTTTGACTGTTGCTTTCGAATCGTACAATGGTTCGCTATGTACCTGTTGTGCTGACTTGAATCGGTCGGCCTAAAATTAGTGACGGTGGTGAGCTGGCGACTGCTGAACTTCGTTTTGTAGTGACCAAGCTGCTCCAGGCCACACGGACGGAGTCGAAAGAACGAAGGTACCCATCATTACCATCTGAGCTATCAGCACTACCAATCAGTACTACCAATCAATACTACCCATGAAGTACTACCCATAAAGTACTACCCATAAAGTACTACCCATAAAGTACTACCCATAAAGTACTACCCATAAAGTACTACCCATAAAGTACTACCCATAAAGTACTACCCATAAAGTACTACCGATCAAATACTACCAATCAAGTACTACCGATCAAGTACTACCGATCAAGTACTACCCATCAAGTACTACCAATCAAGTACTACCAATCAAGTACTACCAATCAAGTACTACCAATCAAGTACAACCCATCAGTACTACCCATCATTGCCATGCTGGCTGAAGCTACATGCATTGCAGCTCCCGTAGACACTATCGTCATCATTGTGAAAATGCACGGCCACAGCAACTTACAGCCTCGGGCTACTGGAGGGCAGGGTTGCCAGCTGCTGCCTAGCTGACAAGCGAATAATGATCCCAATATGTATCCACCCCCCCCCCCCCATAAAAATCGCCAGCCTGCCTTCGGTTCCCAGTGCATACCTCAATCGAGATACATAGACAGATCTTTAGGAGGGGTGGAGGGGATATCCTTGAAATTGTCATTTTTCGCTTTGTATGCCACGGAAAAATAAATATTCGGGGGGGGGGGGGGGGCAAGGGCCCTGTGTACGATTGTTTTGAAGCTTATGGCAGAGACCACTACTCTCTGTATTTAAACGTGACGTGGTGTGTGCAGGACGTTTTACGTAAGGAAACAATCATAAATGTTTTTTTTTATTTTGCCGTTTATTCAGAGCGTGCGACAATGTTCTGTTTGTAGTGATGATTCGTCAAATTGTGTGACAATGTAATTAGTATGCATACATGTGCCTTTGCTGGCGTATTTGCCAATACGGGGGGGGGGGGGGGGTGAAGGACTCCCTCAATCCATCCTTAAAATTGATTTTCCCACCACCTCAATTTACATGTAACAGCCCCAAAAATCAAATCAATCAGTTAATCAACCAAGTTACACATTAAAAAAATAAAATATGACAACAGTCATTAAGACGTGTGTTGTTCTTTAAAACTACGCGGGTATCTTTATTTTTTCACATTGAAAACGAGATATTTCCCAAACACAGAACGCGTTCAGAACGAATTCTTACGAATGATCCGGTATGTTTACACTGCAGCTGAAAACGTAGTGCACGCTCAGTAAAAAATACTGAACGATTCAAAGTACTGCACAGTGCTATACTATGTGAAAGTTGTACCATTAGATGTGTTTAGAAAAAGTATTCAGCGATTCCGAGTACTTGGTACTCTACTATTGTATGGCATAAAGCGCGATGAAATGACTAACTGAGAGGAATACTGTGCATAAACACTACACTAATTATTTGTGCTTAGAAAAAGCTTTAACGACTTGAAGCGCTCGGTACTCTGCCATGGGAGAGTATAAAGCCGTCTATGATCGCACAGTTCTATATAGCACCTTCACTCCGGTGGAAAATTGACGTGTGTGTAGAAAAAGTAATTGACGATTTAGGGCACATTGTACTCCACTATGGGAGAGCGCTAAGCTGTGAGTAATGAACACGAGACTTCCCATCGAGGAATTTGTGTGTTAAGAACGTGGGTATTTAGAATAAATTGTGAACACTTTAGAGCACACTACATACTCACTATGCGAGATTGATTGATTGATTTGTGGGGTTTAACGTCCAAAAACCACCATATCATTATGAGAGACGCCGTAGTGGAGGGCTCCGGAAATTTCGACCACCTGGGGTTCTTTAACGTGCACCCAAATCTGAGCACACGGGCCTACAACATTTCCATCACCATCGGAAATGCAGCCGCCGCAGCCGGGATTACACTATGCGAGAGCCATAAGCTGGCCCGTGAAAGTTGCACAGACTGGTATAAATGCGACTTTTTTTCAAGTATTTAACGACTTAGTACTCTACTGCAGACCCTTGATGGCATCCGGTTTCATCCACCGATGTGCCTTGATAGCACCGGTGGGCAAGAAGAGCTTTAGAATAAATAGCCGGATCATTTTCTACACTTTCATTCCCTTATTTGGCGAAATATATTCAAATAAATGTTCTTTTGAGCTGCATAAAAATGATGAGAGATTCTATTGAACTTTACGCACGTTCCTTTAGTCTGAAAAACTAAAGAAAGGCTTTCCTTACCGTTGAAAAAAACTTGAGTACGTACTTTTAATTTCGAAGTTACGAGCTGGTAATTGAGGAAACTGGAAGTTGTTTTAGGTGCAACGCTTACAATCTTGAACCCGTCTATAGGAGAGCAGAAAGCAGTCCCAGTGATAGAGATCAAACCCTTTACATTATATGAGCAAAGCTGACAGCGTCACAAGAGATCTGTGTGTAATCGGAGAGCAGTTCGCCGTCCCTTGCTAAAACCTAAACCTCTCCGAAGGAGGAAACTAACTGTGATCTGTGTTTAGAAAAAGTGGGTAACAATTTAGTGTACTGGGTACACCAATATGGGAGAGCATTGGAATAGATCCGGTTTGGGGGGGGGGGGGGGTTAGAAAAATGGGGTAACGATTTAGAGCACAGGGTACTCTACTATAAGAGAGCTTAAGGCCGTCCCGACGATATCACAACCAAGTTCCGGTTCCAAGATCCGGTTTGACCCTTTTTTTTTACAATGTTTAATCACTACACCAGTTTAAGCTGCACAATATATCCCATATGTCACTCTACACAAGCTATACGAATGTCATAGCTACACTGTTTGATTTCATTAACATAATGCGTTTGACTACTATATGACTTAACTTTTATCAAGGCATTCAGGGAACTCCTCGACCGCTGCGTATGGTCTTTACTTCGGAGTTTGTAATGTCACATGCGTAAATGGACTAGGCACATATTGTACTTGTAAATTTCGGTACGATCTTTTCTACCCTTCTTAACAATGCTTCGGGATGCGAGGAGACAGCGCTAACAGATTCCCCGCATCTTTGTTTGGGTGGTGGCTGGAAAAGTAATATTTAAAATAGCGAAACACATTCGCAGTATATTGCGAGCGCCGAATTCATGTACTGGCATATTTCTTGATGTCCAATAAGGCATCAGCTAACTATATCACGTTTTTTTCTTTTTTTTTCGCCAAGGTCATCCAATGGTTTAGTGGTCGGTCGCTGACCCGAAAGTCACGTGATCACGGCCCCATTTCGATGCAAGAATGCTAGAGGTCCATGTATTTATATTTCATCATCATCATCATCATCATCATCATCATCCTGACTACGCCCATTCCAGGGCAAAGGACTCTCCCATGGTATTTAGATTTATGTGCACACCAAAGAACCCGAGGTGGTCGAAATTCCCGGAGCCCTCAGAATAACACCATAGCATTGGGATGTAAAACCTCTACAATTTTAATTATTGTTAAGTAGGAAACGCAAAAAGAGGAATGATCGATATGACGTTGGAGCCCGCGATACGACCCCTCGGTTGAGAGCACCATTGTGTCCAGCGGCAAAACACGTCACTGGAGCAATACGTGCCTCGTAATTCAACCGCCGCTGTAGCGCGGTCATTTGCTTCGGCTGCAAAAACATATGACGCGTAGCGAACATATAGCGCACACCTTAGTTTCTAATGTTTCACGGTTCCGTTTTAAATGCAAAATAGCGAGGTGCAGTACGCGGCAGGGACTACAGACAAAAAGGTACGACACCGTCCAACCTGTTCTCTTCTGTAGTGCCTCCATATTTAAACGTATTCGGCTGGTAAAACAACCTTATCTCCGAATTAAGTTACTACCCGATTCGTGGCCCATCTCCCGTGGTGCGTTGCGCCAGGACTTTAAGGACCAACCAACCAGCCAACCTGTAGTGTACAGCGCCCAACTATCTTGGATTTAAAATTAAGCGTTACCAACTATCCTAAACGGCCATTTCGCTTCATAGTTTATCGTCAGAATACCTTCTCTGAAGTAAATAAAGAAATAAGCGGGAATCTGAGGCCTCGTTATTCGTTAGACAAAACATGAAACAGAACTAACAGACAACGATGTACACGCAACACACATTACTGGGCAATTGTAATGCAAATGTGAAGAAAGAAAAGTGGACGAAAAGATGATATAGCCGCTGGCAGTGCGACCTTCGAATAACGCTTCAGATGGTCTACCATTAAGCTACAGCAACAGTCATCCATCTCACCCCCGATCTACTTCATAAGGTATACGTGTGCATATAGACCTGCATGGTTCCGTCCCTGTGGCGGCAATTTAGCTTTTCGCCCACTTTGATTTCATCACATTTGCATTACAACTAATAACGGCCCGTATTCATTCCATGAAATCATTGTCTTCCAATTCTCATTAATATTTCTTACAGCAACATGTTTCTGTGTCTAATAGCTTGATTTTTGGCAAAATCGCAGTATTTTCGTTTATTCTAAAGAATGTTCATATTTGTTTTGGCTTGTATGACTGGTTATTCGTGCGCGAGTGATTGGCGCTTCATCAGGCTTTCATTGCCTTCCGGTCTGTCCCCTAGGCAACTATGTGTACAAGTGGTCTGAAATAAATACGAAATGAAAAAAAAAAAAGGTACTCAATGTCAAGATGACGATTTATTAAAAACTAGATGAGCGTGACTGTAAAAAGCGAACAGATAATGAATCCCAGCAAAGCAGCGGGGCCGTCAATTGTAGTTTTCGGCCATTGTGACGAAAAAAAAAATGTCGCCAATTCGTGGTGTTTCACGTGGCAAAGCCGTGATACGCTTACAACGCACGCCGTATTGTGGAGGGCTCCGGGAATTTCTAACCATCTGGTGTTCCTTAAGGTACACTCACATCATACAGCATACACGGGCATAAACCATATCTCCTCCAACGAAATGCGCTCGCGCGGGCGTAATTCGATCCCGAGACATTCGGGTGAGCAGTCGAGCATTGTAACCACTGTACCGCCGAGGCGGATTATCACTCCCTACTAACTGCAGTATAGTAGACACCACTGTCCACTAATTGATTGATATGCGGGGTTTAACGTCCCAAAACCATCATATGATTATGAGAGACGCCGTAGTGGAGAGCTCCAGAAATTTCTAACCACCTGGTGTTCTTTAACGTGCGCCCAAATCTGAGCACACGGGCCTACAACATTTCCGCCTCCAACGTAAATGCAGCGGCCGTAGCCGGGATTCGATCCCGCGACCTGCGGGTCAGCAGCCGAGTACCTTAGCCACTAGACCACCGCGGCGCGGGGCAACACCACTGTCCACTAGACTATCAATTGATTGATATGTGGGGTTTAACGTCCCAAAACCACTATATGATTATGAGAGACGCCGTAGTGGAGGGCTCCGGAAATTTAGACCACCTGGGGTTCTTTAACGTGCGCCCAAATCTGAGCACACGGGCCTACAACATTTCCGCCTCCATCGGAAATGCAGCCGCCGCAGCCGGGATTCGATCCCGCGCCCTGCGGGTCAGCAGCCGAGCACCTTAGCCACTAGACCATCGCGGCGGGGCAACACCACTGTCCACTATAGACTATCAAGGTCGGCTTTGACACGAACTCAGAAATTCACCTTCGGGCAAGCATGAATAACCATTAGGTGCGCAACACCACATCTACACGCTATTAGCGGATCATGATGCTGGCCTGGCGCGATGCGCGAGAGCCTCTGTTCTGCGTTCTCGGGGGACCACTAAACAAGAGCTATAGGCGATCCATTCCTCTTTATTGTGGATCTCCAGACCAAATGGGTTCCTGATGCGCTAGAGTTCCGTTTCTTCTTTCAATAACACCGGCGTGTCACCGTCAACGAAAGGCGTGACATGGCAAGCAATGCGTGCCTCGAGTACACGCCAGAAGTCGGCTTGCGACGCCCTAACACACGCACGCCATATATCGTCTCGGCCGAGACAGAAAACGCATTAAAGGATGAAGGGCCATTAGGCAGAGGCGACTTGCTGGACCCAAGCCGACGCGACGAGGTCGTATGCGCATCGGTATCGCTGCAAAATTCATCTAACGCGGCCGCGATCAATTATATCGCGCGTGACACCATTGCAGCGGGTCATGCAGACCATTGACTCGATTCGATCACGATCCCGACACGCGCCTCAATGTTTAATGCGTGTTGGTATACAGAGTTCATGGTTTAGAACCCGTGAGCCTCCTCCCTCCTCCCCCCCTGACCCCACACAAAGCTGAATACTCTAACCAATTCGACTATCTATAATTTAAGATTTCCGGCATGTTATGAAACGAGCTAACAGCGTGTACGGCGAAGCTAGATGAAATGCGACACAAACCGCTCGAAAATTCAATGTTTTTTTTTAGTTATTAACGCTCGCTAAAATTTTGACGCCGACTCTACATTACAAACGAAGAGCAAATACTTCACGAAGAATGATAGATAACAACTTGAAACATTCGGCAGCAGATCGAAATTTGCGAGTGCAAACGAAGCTATACGAACGAAACAAAACACGTTTTCTATGTTTGAAATTTATTATCGAAACCGTCGGGAATCTATATTATGATTGTGATAGACTATGCGCATTTCAAGGCAATTTACAACATTAGGAACATCTAGGCACAAGCTGTGGGTGCCCAACTCGGGCGCATTCTTTTCCATGGCGTCTGTCGTGTTTTCGGCGCGATTCGTAACGCCAGCACTATGTTCACGAGGCGTCACGGGAAGATAAGCTATCGATTGATGCATATATACCAGAGATATCGGAAGCGAGCCGTCTCTTATCTTGCTTCGAAGCGGAGTCGCACGTCCGTGTCGCCTCGTCTCGCACGATAAACTGATTTCACTTGGTTTTGTTTGATATGTGGGGTTTAACGTCTCAAAACCACCATACGATTATGAGAGACGCCGTAGTGGAGGGCTCCGGAAATTTCGACCGCCTGGGGTTCTTTAACGTGCACCCAAATCTGAGCACACGGGCCTACAACATTTCCGCCTGATTTCACTTGGTCGAGCACTCCGTGGAACCGTGGTGAACGGAAGCGACAACATGTGTAGCCGAAAAGAGCCAAGTCCAGATGAGTTCAAAGCCTACGACATTGCCAGCGTGTTTTGTGAACAAATTAGCGGTGAGAAATGGATAGCGCCTTTATAGGAAGGGTGATGAAGGCGAGAAAGAACTCCGAGGTTACAGTAGAAATCAAGGAGAAGAAATGGACAAGAGCCGAGCATGTGGCGCCTCACATTAAGGGTGACTTGCTGGATTCCCAGAGAACGCAAGCGAGGGAGAGGGAGAAAGAAAGCTATGTGGGCAGATGAGATTCGAAAGCTTGCGTGCATAACGTGGCAGCAGAACACGCGAGACTGGGTTGATTGGCGGATCATGGGAGAGTCATTTGCTCTGCAGTGGGCGTAGTCAGGCTGATGATTACGATGATGCAACCACACCTAGTCCGGATCTTGAGTATACCCTTCCTACAAGCTTTGTCGCCTCCTCAGAATTCTTCTTTCTTCATAAAATACGAGTAATGTCAGCGCTGTTGGGACTTCGGGGTCGCGACTCCCCCGTGTTGCGAACACGGGTGAGAATGGGGGTAGCGTGGCCGGTGGTACGTCGACTTGGTATCGTGCCCGGGGTATTTATGACGACGAGTTGAAGAGAGACATTATATGCAGTACTTATACGGTGCAATGGAAATCATCATGCATGAACAGCTCTGAACTGCTGCGGCAATCTTCGGTGCGCAAGCTTGAATTGGAAGGTTGGGGACAACCCCCCCCCCCTTTTCTCCCTTCTACACGGTGGCCAGGAGTTCACAAATCCTACAGGACTGGCCGAAACATGAAGAAGACCACGCCGGTGTCTCCAAAGGCCAATTAGCTAATATCTGCGCGGCGTCCATGGCCGGACCCCGACGGCTTGGTTGAAAGTGCGTCAGGATTAACCCGTTTGGGGAAAAGGCATTTCGCAGAGGACGACGCACTCGGGCATGAGAGGCCAGAGAGCCGATATCTGCGCGGCGTCAGCCAGTCGACACCGCCGATGTGCCATTGTTTACACCATGCAGCCTGGTCTCGAGTGTCGCTCTCGGCTGCTGAGAAAGGCCTGTCCAACGACAACTCGTGGCAAAATGAGCCGGAAAGGTGAAAATTGCGCAATTTTTCGCATCCGTTGTCGTCCGAAGGACGACGGCCCCGTGGTATTTGGGCGAACCATAACAGCGCTAAAGCGTCGAGCCAGTCAATATTTGGCGCGTTTTGACTACACACTACCGTCTCGCCTCGCGCTGTCGCGTCGCAAACGCAGAAAAACAAAGTGAAATCAGTTCGTCGTGCGCAATAGTCATGCGAGACGTGTAAAGTGTTGCAGCCAGAACGCTCCCGTCACCTCCTTCAAGCCGGCCTCCGCTACAGCGACCCAGCCAGGTACAACCGCTGGATGCATGACAACACATTCCACAAGACACCACTTCATACACAACACCGGCCTAGGGCGCACATTGAACAAACATACTCGCAAAAATAGTATGCCTTAAAGGCAAGTCTTTGTCACAATTAAAAAAAAAACAAGGCGCATGGCTGCATGGTTAAAACAGTTGAG